>NC_092790.1:35714872-36014872 GCF_047496795.1 Chiloscyllium punctatum | reverse complement strand
TTGCACGAGCACACCTCCCTTCCACGATGTTGGAGCCCCTCCAGTTAAGGTGCACACTTTCATTTTTGTACAGTTCCCACCTGTCCCGGAACTTTCTTTGCAGGACCTTTCAACCTTCCATTCTTCTTACCTATATCATTGATATCAATGTGAACGATGCCCGCTGGCTGTTTCCCCTCCCAATTCAATATGCCCTGCGCATGCTCGGAGGCATTCTTGATCCTGGCACCGACCTCCCTTTTTATGAATAAATCATAGAATCATAGAATTCCTACAGTGAGGAAGCAGGCCATTTCACACAGCACGTCCATGCTGAGCCTCCAAAGAGTAACTAACCCTGCACCATTCCCCTCCTCTATTCCTCTGCATTTACCCATGATCAATGTACCTAACCGGCACGTCGCTGAACACTATTGGCAAAAAGTAAACAACCCAGACCCATTCCACTAGGCTATGTTCAATCTGCATTCTCACAACAGATACTGCCAAAACTACTGAGCATTTCCAACAACGTCTGGTTTTGTCACCGATGATGATAGCATTTTGATTAAAAAATTTATGCAACTCAGATTTGAAACAAAGCTGAATTTAAACTCCGAGGAGAAAATTAAATATCTGGTCGTTCGATGACCCTAGTAAATGTTCAGTAAATTACTTCTGTTTGGCCCATGAACGTCATTTGTTCACTTTCCCAATCAATGAATAAAGGAGTTTTTTAGCATCTTTTTGATATCAGAAAACTTGGAAACGTTGTACTTTTACTCCTTCATATGGGTGTGATTACATCTCTTTCTTTCGTCTTAGTGCAACAAAAGATGATTATTCACAAGAGAAATACATACACACACACACACACACACACACACACACACAATGTAATACTTTGTCGAAGAATGCCAGTAACATTGTAAGTAATTCTAATGATAACTGGAAAGAAGGAAATAAGTAATGGAAGGATGAGAGAAGATGGGTCTTTTTCGGAACAGAAAATACATTTGTGTGAACTTGCTAAGTTGATCAAATTTATGAAAAGCTATGCAGGGCAGAAAAAAAAGATATTGTTATGAAGGTGTAGAGGTATACTTTCAAGTTAAGGGAGACAGGAAGCTGGCACAACGTGTTCTGAAAGAAGTTAAAATGTAACATTTGTCTGTGAAACCAATAGTGATACTGAGTTGCCATGGAACAAAATCAAATGCAAATTCAGCCAGACAGATTAAATTATACACCAACAGACTGAAATCAAATCGAGATTGAAATATAAGGTATTTGATGGCATCAATATCAATGAAATTATCCGATGCGTTGTGGTATGAAACTGGATATTTTGAACATTTAGGGGGAGAACTGCTAAAGACATCCACAAAGATAGACAGCGAGTTGAAGAGCTTCCTGAAGGCACCTGTCTATAAGAAGTTTGCACAGCAGAACATCAAAGCTGACCGTGAGTAAAATCTACAGACAAAATCTACAAAGGGGAATCGACAAAGCTGACTGGTTTTGAAACATGATTTTTTTTTTGTAACCTTATTCGGGTTTTTTTTTTCATCAGACCAGTATTGTCGAGTGGGAGGTAAAAGATACGTTTAACCCAAGGGATTTCGAAATGGTTGTTTATTTTATTATTCTCTGTTGGACTTAAATAACAAAATTGTTAATTTTACTTTAAATAGTGACTCTGTAAATGGATCTTTGCATCTCGACACTTAAGATATTTCGGCATGAGGTGAACCTTTTCTGTGTGGCTGGTTTAAATTAGGAGAGTGGTTAATCCTGTGTTGTAACAGTTTGGGGGCTTTCGTTCGCGATTTGAACAGGTTTAGGCAGATCCAAACTGACATTTGGGTAGATTTGAATAGATTTGAGGTATAAGAAAATGCACAGTATATTAAAACATTTGCACGTTGGTGTCCGAGATCTTTAAATAAAACGTCAGTATGACAACTGGTTCTATTTCGAAGACTTGTGGTTGGTTAAATTAAAAGTGAGAGAAATGGTTCTTCAAAAAATTAAGAGGGATTTGAAGATGATTCTCAATTTTTCCAAGGAAGTTTAGAAAGAAAAATAAAGGCCAAACCTTTAGAATTAGCAAAGAACATAAATTTGCGTTTAACCAAGGACAAAAGTAAAGCTGAAATTATCAGGGAATTACTCAAACGCTAAGGTTTGTCAGAGAAACAGACAAGTGCAGTAGACTGAGAAAAACTTAAATTATAATTGAGGAAAATGGAGTTTAAAGATAAACAAAGGAAGATAGAAAGAGAGAGAAGAAAAAGAAAGCAAGAGAGAAGAGAGACGGAGAAAAGGGAAGGAGAAGGTTCGTATCTGAGCAAAGAGAGAGGAAAAAGAGAAAAAGAGACAGAAGGTTTTTAGTTGAGCTAAAAGAGCGAGAGGTTGAACTCGAAGGTACGATTTAGTCAATAAAGTCAAAGTAACAGGATGGAGATTAAAAGGGAATTTGTGATACATACAGCTATGTCAAAACGCTGCCACATTTTGATGAGAAAGATTCTGAAGCCTTCTTTGTTTCATTGAAAACTTGGCTAGGTAGATAGAATGTTCCAAGTAATGATGGGTAATGCTAGTTCAGACTAAACTGGTAGCCAGGCCGAGTGAGGTATTTGCTCCGATGTCAGACGAGTCGTCAAGAGACCCTGAAGATGTCAAACAAGCTATTTTAAGTGCTCATGAATTGGTACCAGAGACATGTAGACAGCAGTTCAGTAGCATTAAGAAGTTAATAGGTCAGACTTATATTGAGTTTGAAAGAATGAAACATAGGCATTTTGATAGATGGATGCTTGCTTTAAAGATGAATATGACATGTGAGGCTGTAATGGAGATTATTCTGACTACCTGCTCAGTGGGGTTTCCAATAGGTCCCCATGTAGAAATGGTGCTGCTGTGTAAATGTCACTGGATTACTAATCCAGATCAGGCTAATGGTCAGGCAGCTGGTGGAAGTGAAAAAAACAACTAATACAATATCGAGATTTAAAATCTGGTGTCAGTAACAGTCATCATGAAATCAATGTCGTTTGCAAACTTCAATTTGCTTCCCCAATGTACTTTATGGAAGTGAATTCTGTTCTGGTAAATTCTATGCTTTTCTGGCCTGGCCTAAAAGTGACTCCAGACACACAGAGATGTGATCAACTGTAAAATGGTCTTTAAACCGGTCAAGCAAGACACTAAATTGTACTGATGTGCTCCGAGGTTTGAAAGGGTAAAACCGACAGAACACCCAGCTGCAGCCTCAGTATCGGAAAAGGGAATGGGAAATAAAGGGATACAGGTCCAGTCGCCCCTGCACAATTCAGCCCTCGAAATGTGACTTAACAGCAGGGAGATTCCGTAAGTCCCCAAACCTGTCACTGAGCAACAGAAGAAGGACATTGAATCCTTGAGTGGCTGCGGCAGGAACAGGAGCAAGATCGAGAAGATAATGAAGGAGCACCGGGAGGATATTCAGCCCATTGAGACTATAATGTAGGAACACCAAGACGACATTTAGCCCATCAAGAATGAACAGAATGAGTTCATTCAGCCACTCACGCCTCTTACACAGCAATTGTAGCAGATTATTTACAATCTTGTGAATTGAAAGGGAATGTCGAGGTTATAGAAAGGGAAGAACTTCGAATAGCCAACTTCACTAGGGAAGAAAAGTGATGAACAAACTGTTGGGAATTGACAACAAATTGTTCGAATCAGTAATTAAGGAATTAATAACAGGAAATGTTCAAATCAAACCACAATCCATTGCAGCCAACATGATTTACTGAAGGATAAATCAGGTTTGTTTTTTCTGACTTATGTTTTGAAAAAAATAATCTGACAAACATGGTGAATGAAGGGGATCCTATAGATGTCTTCGTTCTGGACATCCAGTGGGCATTGCATAATGTGCCTCACAAAAGATTAATATGCAAAACAAAAGCAAATGTGATAAGGAAAATGTATTTTGTTGGAGAGGCGCTAATGAACAAAAGCTATGATATGGAGGTGCTGGTTTGGACTGGGTTGGACAACGTTAGAAATGGCAAGATACCAGGTTATAGTCCAACAGTTTTATTTTGAAAAACACAAGCTCTGGTCCCGCTCTTCCTTCATCAGGTGTTAGTGAGAGCAGAAGACCTTAGACATATAATTTATAAGGAAAAGATCAAAGGGTTGGACAACACATGCACGTGAATTTAACACATCGAAGATGTCTCCCAAACCTTTTATCAGTTAGAATGGAGGTGCAGGTTTTGATAGATTAATATGCAAACCTGAGAATTTATTTCAAGTCACTGCCTGGAGATAACATAAGGTACTAACGATGTGAAGGAAGGGACCCCTCCGGACAGACTATGTTATACAGGCGTGAGGTCTTGTTTCGAGTCTGTCTTTTTCTTCTCCTGGAGTCAGACAGATTTTATTTGCAAAGTATGAGTTTATAAAATACCGCATTGACTGACTGTATACAAATTGTATATTTTTGACAAAATATGATTTATTGGTATGAGTGAGGGGAATGTGAGTGTGCGCTGGGAGGAGACGGAGAGGTGCATGGGTGTATGTCGGGGTAGAGCGAGAGGGCGTGTGTACCTACGTTAAGACACAGCCAGATTTGGCAGATTCCTTTCCCACACACTCACTCCAGGGTTTGAGAGTTTTCCTTCTCTGAATCTCTGCTCATTTTTTGTTTTTCATGTTACAGACCCAGATGCTGCAACTGCAGTCGCAATGCTCCATCCAGATTTGGGTCACCAAATCATCAGGTCTCTCTGAATGTGAGAGTCAGCTCACAGCTCGACCTCCTGCAAACCATCCCCAGCCCATCCACGAATGTTTCAATAACAGGAGACAGTCAGAAAATCCTCAGTTACAAGTTGGATACCTTGTCCTTTATAATGATTGTCGAGGGGTTCCCTCGTGTTACTGACTGCACGGACAGCTGAGAGCGACAAACACAGTTCGTGAGTGGACAGGCACATCTCTCAAAGCTACTGGAACTCCTTGTCCAACATAGATAAGCACATGAGGCACATCGGGAAGTGAACAACTGCCAATACACACTATTTCATTGTTTCAGAGCTTCACAATGTCAGCATTCGATACACTCAGAAACCAAAAATAAAACACCAGGGAACGATACAGAAAAACAAACAATTAATTAACTGATAACATGTTGTGAAAATATGGATAAGGAGACAGGGGAGTGAGAATAACTGGAGAAGTGAGACAATGGTGGGTCCAATCACAAAAATGAGAACATCAAATGAAAACATTGGCAGATCAGTTGAAATGCTTCGTTACATCAAAATCCGAATCTGCCTCACAGAACCAACCCAAACACCGTAAGCTGGGACAAGGAACTATCCAGAATGGAGAGCTGTGCAGACCATGCTAGTGGAGTACTCCATAAACTGGTAGAAAGTGAAGACTGCAGATGCTGGCGATCAGAGCTTAAAAATGTGTTGCTGGAAAAGCGCAGCAGGTCAGGCTTAAGCCCTTCGAAACGTCGATTCTCCTGCTCCTTGGATGCTGCCTGACCCGCTGCGCTTTTCCAGCAACACATTTTTACACTCCATAAACTGGACTACCTGCCCAGCATGGGGACCATTGTAAACCAACCCATATTGCTACGATACTTGCACAACCGAAATGCTTTAGACGGGAAGATTTGTAACCCGTGCAATATTCCAAGTGTGGTCTCACCAGGTCGCTATAAAGATGCAGTAAAACCTCAAGGCTCTTGAAATCAATCCCCTTGCTAAGAAAAGCCAACACAACATATGACTTTTTAGCAACCCTTTCAACGTGCGTGGCAACTTTGAGCGATCTATGGACATGGACGCCATGATCTCTCTGTTCCTCCACAATGCCAAGTATTTTGCCTTTTAACGCTGTATTCTATATTCAGGTTCGACCTTCCAGAATGAACCACTTCACACTTTTCCAGATTGAACTCCATCTGTCACTTCCAGCCCAGCTCTGTGTCCTGTCAATGTCCCATTGCAACCTATAACAGCCCTCCACATTCCCCACCACTCCATCAACCTTCGTGTGATTGGCAAACTTACAAACCCACTCTCCAACATCCACATCCAAGTCATTTACAAAAATCACAGAGAGCAGAGTCCCAGAGCTGATTGTTACAGAACCCCACTGGTCACTGAGCTCCAGGCTCAATACTGTCCATCTGCCGCCATACTCTGTCTTCACTGGTCCATCCGATCCTGCATCCAGACAGACAGATTTCCCTTTATCCCAATCATCCTTCTTTTCTGAATGAGCCATCAACGTATTCTGTCATATCCTCAAAGAATTCAATAAGGTTTGTGAGGCATGACCTGCCCCTCACAAACCCATGCTGTCTCTAATTTAACTATGGTTTACCAAGTAGTCATAAATCCTTTCTTTAGAGTCCTCGCCAATAATCTGCACACCACAAACATTAGACCAAATCTGTAATTTCCAGAATTCTACCACTGTAATATGGTCCAGACGCTACAAATCTTCTCTCCTCTGTCTTGTTCCCCAGAAGGGCACTGGAGGTTGGTGGGGATTACAGAGTCAGGGAGAAATATCAGGACAGGAGGATTTTGCAGATATTAGGAGGGTTGCAATGCCAAAAGGAGGCTTCAGTAACTGTGAGGTTTCATGGTGATGAAGGCATTTGAGGAGGGAGGGAGGGAGGATTGTAGGGAAATGAGAGGTTTCACGATTTAGGTGCTTTGTTAGGACTGCAAGAGGTTACTGGGTCGGGGAGGTTTAAGCACTGGTGGATATTACAGAAACATGTGGTTTTGGTTGCAATGGCAGGAAGAGGATTCCGGAAGCTGGGGAGTATGGGGTCTGAACGAGGTTACACAAATAGGAAGAGTTTTCAGGAGTGGAGATGATTACAGTGACAGCAATGGTCTGATCTGGAGCAGAGGACTCAGACTGGGAGGGACGTGGGGACCGGAGGTGGTTTCACAGGGTGGGAGGACCATAGACCCACAGGAGGTTACAGAAATGTGGAGAGCTGTAGGGCTGACGGGCTCATGGAGTTGGGAATGCTGGGAGGGATAGAGAGGTTTACAGAGATAAGGATGTTTGTCGGACAGGGCTGGATTACACAGACAGGGACTGTTTTAGGGAGCTGAGCAGATTACAGAGATAAAGAGGTTTGTATCATCTGGCGGAACAAACAGAGATATGGAGGGTCATCGTGACTGAAGATGTTTATAGATATAGGAAGGCTTAGGTTCTGGGGGTTATTTAGACATGGAGGCTGTGGAATCTGGAATCTTTTTTGAGAGGTCGGGTAGCAAGATTAGTTGGAGACAGTTTCACAGATAAGGGAGCATAGCACAAACAAGAGGAAGTTCCTGCGGTAGGGAGGGTTGGAGGGAAGGGTGATGTTTACACAGATAGGGGTGTAAGAGCTTCAGAAGGTTATGGAGACGAGTAAATGTTTAGAGATACAGGAGGAGCTTACATTGACAGGGTGGGTGATAGTCATGGGAGGATGTTACATTGTTAATGAGTCTTGTCGGAACAGGATCGGGAGAGGCACAGGCATTGGAGAGGGATCTACAGATCGGGAGTGTTGCAGGGACCTGAGAGGATAACACAGATTGAGATGTTGTTAGAGTCTCCACAGACTGATAGCGTTTTAGGGACTGGAAGAGGCTTGGTAGAGAGGGAGGGCTGGAAGAGCTGCAGGAGATTATGGAGAGTTGAAGAGTTGGAGCAGTTCACAGAGGGAGGGTTCTCCAACAGGAGTAGGTCACAGATAGTGAGGGCTGTGTGGCCTGAGAAAGTTAAAGAGAGGGAGAGCTTTCGGGTCCGGAAGATATTACACTGACAGGAACAGTTGAAGAGACTGAAGCAAAAATGCATGGAGAAGGTTACACAGATAGGGAGGTGAGTAGGGACTGAAGGTGAATACACAAACATGGAGGGTTGTATTGTTAGACGGAGCTGAGAGGGATAGGGACTGCTGAAGGGATTTACACAGATAGGGAAGGTTGTGCTTTTGGAGAAGGTTACACTGATACAGACAGTGTTAGGGAGTCTTTAGTGGAGTACAGAGGAGCTCAGACAGAATGTATTATGGGGAGTGGAGGAGATTACAGACACAGAGATGGCTGTCGGGTTGAAAAGAGGTTCTACAGATCCTCAGTGCTGTAAGGCTGGAGGGAGGTTACAATAATAAGGGTTTCCTACACTTAATGACTTTTTTGATATAGAGAAAGTCTCCGAACAGGACTGTCAAAAGGAAGTATAGACAGTCCAGATGAGTTTACAGAGATATGAATGTTTTTTGGGTTTTCAGGATGGAACAGTGATTGAGAGTGCCGTAACAAATGACAATAGTTATAGAGAGGGTTCTAAAAGCAGGAAGAGGTGACGGTCATATCGATCTTTGTAAGGACTAGAGAAGCTTACATCGCCAATGAATGTTTTAGAAACTGTTGGAGATTACACATTTAAGGACAGTATTGGGGATGAGGCAAGGTTCAAGAGACAGGGATAGTTGACAGGACAGGACAATAACCTGAATAGAATCTCCACAGTGTGGAAACAGGCCATTAGGCCCAACAAGTCCACACCAACCCCTCTAAAGAGTATCCTAACCAGACCCATCCCTCTCCCTGTCCAATAAACCCTGCATTCCTCATGGTGAACTCACCTAAACCACACTTGCCTGAATACTACAGTCAATTTATGATGGCCAATCATGTATCGTGCAAATGTTGGACTATGGTAGGAAACCAGAGCACCCAGAAGAAACCCACACAGTCGGGGGGAGAACATGCAAAGTCCACACAGAGAGTCGGCCAAGGCTGGAATTGAAGCCAGGTTCCAGGTACAGTGAGGCTGATTATACAGAGCACTGCAGAGATTGGACTAGGTCACAAAGTTCACAAAGGTTTATTGGAACAGGAGGAAAATATAGTTAGGAACAGGAGAATTTACATAGATGGTGTCCATGAGAGGGACTGGAGGAGGTTAAAGCAATAGGGAGGGTTGTGCATTCTCTCGACAATTAGAGGTAGGGACGGTTGGGGAGACTGGATGAAGTTAGTCATACTCAGAGTTGTACACACTGAGTAATGGCAGATGGAGTTTACTTCTGATCACTGTGAGGTAATGCACTGTGGGAAGTCTCATAAGTGAAGGATATACATCATGAAGGGTAGGTCCTCCTGGAGAACTGAGTAACACCGGGACCTTGGTGGACAAGTCCCTGGATGTCTGAAGGTGTCAGCACAGGTTGACAGGGTGGGGAAGGCACCTGAACTGGGAGCAGGAGGGGGACCCACATCCTGATGGGGCGAATTGTTTGAGCTGCTTGAGAGGATATAATCTAATCTGGCAGGGTGTTGCACCTTAAACAGTGATAAGAACAGAAAGAAGATTGTGGTTGGTGCACGAGTTAAAGACAGCAATTTCTGCAGACAAGGCAGGCAAGAACATAGCAGGAAATGGGGGTGGGGGAACTGATTTCCAAACTGCATTTATTTCAATGCAAGGGGCCTGACAGCTAAGGAAGATGAACTCAGGGCATGGATTGGAACATGGGGCTGGGATATTATAGTTATTACAGAAACACAGCTGAGGGAGGGACAGGACTGGCAGTTCATTGTTTCAAGGTGGAGATGCAACAGGAAGCATCGAAGGGGAGGCAAGAGAGGACGTGTGGTGGTGGGTTTTCATTGCATGAATCATTACATCAGTACCTAGAGAGGATATTCCTGTGGGATCACTCAGTGACACTATGTTAGTGGAACTGAGAAATAAGAATGGGTCATCACTCTGACACGATTGTCCTACTGACCCCGAATAATCAGTGGCAGACTGAGGAACAAACACATCAGGAGATCTCAAATATCAATCATAATAATAGGGCTGTTTATGGTTGGGGTTTTTAAACTTTCCAAACCTAGTCTTGGACTGCCAGTGTTCATTGTTTGGAAGAGAGGAATTTGGTAATTGTCTTCCAGAAAACTCCCAATCAATATGTAAATGGCCTGAAAAGAGAAAGGGGCAAAACCTGACCTCCCCTTGGGAAACAAGGTCGTAAAATGGACTGAGGTGTGAGTGGGAAAGCATTTTGCCAAAGTGACTCAAGTCTATTCGTTTGAAAACAGCGATGGAAAAGGACAGGGCTGGTCCACAGGTTCAAGTTATAGAATGGGGCCAGAGTAATCTTGATAATATTAGCTAGGAACACTCAAAAGGTGATTGGGGAGTCTATTTGCAGGGAAAGGGAAGTCAGGCAAGTGAGAATATTTTAAAAGTGAGATAAATTGAGCGATCAGCGCCAGCATTTTCCTGTTTGTGTGCAGGTCAATGCTGACAGCATTAGGAAACATTGGCTGTCTACTGAGGGTCTCGGTCAAGGAAAAGGGGGCACATGTCAGGTATAGCCATCTGGATCAAGGGAATCCCTGAGGATATACAGGGGCTGTTGGAATACACTTTGGGTAGAAATCAGGATTGCAGAAAGTGTACATGCAATAGCCTTGGCAGAGAATGATAAAGAGAATCCAAAAGAGATTGTATAAATATATTGAGTAAAAGAGTAACTTGAGACACAATGCTGTCCCTTAAAAATCAATGAGTCCACTGATGTGTGGAACAGCAGGCTATGTCAAAGACATTGACCACATTTTTTACTCCAGAACTTATTGTGGACAAAGACTGGGGAACTCAGGGAACAAGAGTAATACGTTTGACCACATTTGGAGTTCTCTGCAATTCCAGTATCCCCGCTATAGGAAGGATGTTGTGAAAGTTGAAAGTGTTCAGAAAAGATTGACAAGATGTTGCCAGGGTTGTTGTTGAAAAAGCTGGGGTTATATTCTCTGGAGCATCGGAGACTGAGGGGTGACCTGACAGAGGTTTACATAAAAATGAGGTATATGGATTGGGTAAACAGTCAAGGTATTTTCCCAGGGGTTCGAGAGTCCACACCTAGAGAGCATAGGTTTAAGGTTAAAGGAGAAAGGTTTAAACGGCACTGAAGGGACAGATTTTTTATGCACACCATGGTGTGTGTATGTAATGAGCTGAGAGAGAAAGTAGCAGATACTGATACTATGACAACATTTAAGAGGTATTTGGATGCGTACATGAATAATATCATAATAAGTACATGGGCCAAATGCTGGTAAATGGGATGGATTTATTTACATCTTCTGGTCAGCATCGACGAGTTGGACCGAAGGGTCTGTTTCAATGCTGTACATCTCTATGACTTGAAAGAGTGCATGTTATAGAGGTTTTTAAAACATAAAGCTATGGAAAGCCTGATTAAGTGTATCACAGAATATTGTGGAGCCCCGAGCAAAGATATTTGTACCATTGATAGCCATGTGTGATGTGCTGGAAAGGCTGGAGGGTGGCATAGTGGACAGTGAAGACGTTGTAATCCAGGATAAAGCGGATGGCCCTCAGGACAATTCCATACAACCCTGTCCGGGTGGACGCTGCAAGACGTGTCAGATTGTGGACATAGATACCACTATTACATGCGGGAAAACCTCCCACCTTGTACATGGCAGGTACTCATGTGACTCAGCCCACATTATCTATCTTATACGTTGCAGGCAAGGATGCCCGGAGGCATGGTACATTGGGGAAACCGAGCAAAGGCTACGAAAACGGATGAATGGGCACTGCACAACAATCAACAGACGGGAGGGTTCCCTCCCAGTTGGGGAACATTTCAGTGGTCCAGGACATTCAGCTTCGGACCATCGTGTGACCATCCTACAAGGTGGACCTCGGGACAGGCAGCAGAGAAAAGTGGCCGAGCAGAGGCTGATAGCTAAGTTCGGTACCCATAGGGAGGGCCTCAACCAGGACCTTGGGTTCATGTCACATTACAGGTGATCACCATTGCACTACACACGCACAGATATTCCTACACACATCCTGCACTCTCACATACACATGGACACAGGTACACACAGACGCGCACACAGACACCCACACACACTCTAAAAGACACACACACTCCCACACTCACACATGCACCCCCTCACAGACCTAAGACACTCTGCACTCACTACAACACACTTTCTCGCACTCACAACCCCCACCCCAGACAGACACACACAGACAGACAAAGACCCACTGACACATATATATATTTTGTGGGGTGAATTTGTACTTGCAGGATTACATTGTACTTTGTTCAAAAACTACATGCATTCATGTAGAACTCTGAGCTTAAAAACTGCATGAATTTATGTCAAACTCTTATCTCACTTTTTAGATTAGAATAAATCTTAATATCAGGGCATAGACAGAGAACACAGGGGGCCAAAACCTTCAACATATTGTCTACCTCTCACCATTGTTAACAGCTAACCCTAGAATGCAACTTTAAAAAAAATGTTTTGTGATTTACACATGACAGAAGTGAAACTATCACTCTATTCTCAACAATGAAAGGCTTAACAGACAATCAATTTTTCAATGTATAATGTCAGTTACATCACACTGTAAATTTTTGCTATAAATTCTGTGTTACGATCGAGCTCTCCACTATCAGCTGATGAAGGAGCGTCCCTCCGAAAGCTAGTGTGCTTCCAATTAAACCTGTTGGTCTATAACCTGGTGTTGTGTGATTTTAAACTCTCTTCAATAAGGTAGATTGATTTGTGACACAGAGATAAAAGAAATTTAGACACCAGAGAGACGTGGTTACAGGGCGAACAAAAGGTGGGCATAAATATTCAATGGATCACAACCTTGTGGAAACTCAGGCAAAATGGGTAACGCTAACAATAATAGATAAGAAAGGCAGTACAAAGAAATCATTTGACCTCAGATCATGAAGTAGAGTCAGTCTGAATATAAATTCTGGCTACTGCTTGCCAAGGACACAAGCAGCAGAACAGTTTTAGCCACCGAACAGCATTCCATTGCTCATCATTGCATTAAACAGGAACTCATTGGAATTTTTAAACAAACGCTTTGTGATAATTTTGGGAAACTTCAATATCCCAAATATAATCTGGGACAGTCACACTAACAACAGTGAATTGGAAGAGTAGTTCAGAGAATTTTTTTCAGTGTTTCTTTGAATAACAAATTGTGCAACTGGCTACGGACATAACTATCTCAGAGCTACCTTTGTGTGAGGGAACTTCGTGAATGAGTAATGTCACCTGGAGAGATCCTTCGGGAAACTGTGATAAAGTGCAGTTTAAAGAAATATAAAGTTTTAAAATGAATCACAGAAAGGACATGCTACAACTAGAAACAAAAATAGCCAATGGCATGGGTTTGAGAGGAGAACTGACCAAGTTAAATGGGCTAAACAGACTGAAATCTGTGCCTATAAATAAACAGTGGAAAACATTTGAAAGGACAGTGTAAATCACTCAACAAAAGAACATTCCATTGAAACAGACAAAACCTCAGCAAGAAATTCCCACCGGCCCCTCACTCAGGACAAAATGGATCATATTAGATTATGAGGCTTAGAAGATCACCAAAAAGTACTTAAAATCCTGAAGTGAGAGAGTGTTTTAGGAGTAAGTGTTAAAGGGATTGCAAAGGGTCTGCTAGCAGGAGTTGGGCAGTGGGAAGGGTAATCGTTGTCAGGGTTCAATGTCACAAAAGGAACAGGGAGAGTTGAAGGTGCCGGAGTTGGTAAGAGTGTTACGGAGAGTGGTCAGGGCCTGAACGATGTTACAAAACCAGTGCGGATTGCTGCAGCTGGAGGGGTTTGCAGAGGTAGAGAGGGACATATGTATTTTTATTTATTCATTCATGGGATGTGGGTGTCACTTTTAATTACCCAGAGGACAGCTCAGAGTTGGCCATACTGCAATGGGTCTGGAGTCACATGTTAGCCAGGCCAGGTTAAAAAGTCAGATGGTCTACACAAAAGGAGGTCAGTGAACCAGATGAGTTCTTCCCACTGATCAACAATGCTTTTATGGTGACCTGACGAATGTCTTGTACAGATACAACATGACACCCCAAATCCTACTCTCAATGCTCTCCCCAATGGAGGTAACCATAACAAACGCCTACTTCACCAGCCTGTCTACCTGTGACACCACTTTCAAAGAACTGTGTACCTGCATCCCTGGGTCACAGACTGACAACACTACCTCGGGCCCGAACATTAACTGTACAAGTCCCGCCCTGGATTGTTTCAGCAAAATGGAACACTTCACCTTTATCTAATTAAACTCCATCTGCTATTCTTCAGCCCACTATCCCAGCAGTACTGTTCATCCTGTTGTATCACAGATAACCTTCATCAGTGTCCTGTTTACCACCAATTTCTGTGTCACCCAAAAAACTTATTTAACTTACTTAACAATATTCCCATCCAAACCATTTATCCAAATGACAAACAACAGTGGACCCACTCCACCGCTGGTCACATCCCTCTAGTCAGAAAAACAACATGTCTCCCACCACCCTCTGTCTCCTACCATCAAGCCCAATTTTCTGTCCAGTTGACCAGCTCCTCTTGAAAGCCATAACCTTTTACACTGATCTGAGCTTATTACCCAGTTTACCATCCTACACGTAGAACACAGAACAGTACAGAACAAGACCCTTCGGCCATGATGACATGCCAATCTTTTATCCAACCATAAGACCAAAAATAAAAGTGGCAGATAGAGTTTAATTCAGATAAATGCGAGGTGCTGCATTTTGGGAAAGCAAATCTTAACAGGACTTATACAATTAATGGTAAGGTCCTAGGGAGTGTTGCTGAACCAAGAGACCTTGGGGTGCAGGTTCATAGCACCTTGAAACTGGAGTCACAGATAGATATGATAGTGAAGAAGGCGTTTGTTATGCTTTCCTTTATTGCTCATAGTATTGAGTACAGGAGTTGGTAGGTCATGTTGCGACAGTACAACACATTGGTTAGGCCACTGTTGTAATATTGCGTGCAATTTTGGTTTCCTTACTATCGGAAAGATATTGGAAAGCTTGAAAGGGTTCAGAAAAGATTTACAAGGATGTTGCCAGGGCTGGAGGATTTGAGCTATCGGGAGAGGCTGAACAGGCTGGGGCTGTTTTCCCTGGAACATCGGAGGCTGAGGGGTAACCTTATAGAGGTTTACACAATTATGAGGGGCATGGATAGGGTAAATAGACAAAGTCTTTTCCCTGGGTTTGGGGTGTCCAGAACTAGAGGGCATAGGTTATAGATGAAAGGGGAAAGATATAAAAGAGCCCTAAGAGGAAACTTTTTCATATAGAGGGTGGTATGTGTATGAAATTGGCTGCCAGAGGATGTGGTGGAGACTGGTACAACTGGAACATTTAAGAGGTATTTGGATGGATATATGAATAGTAGGGGTTTGGAGGGATATGGACCGTGTGCTGGCAGGTGGGACTAGATTGGGTTGGGATATCTGGTCAGCATGGACAGGTTGGACTGAAGTGTCTGTTTCCATATTGTACGTCTCTTCGACTCTAACTCCATACCCTTCGTATTATTATCATCCATGTGTCTATCCAGAAGTATATTAAATGTCCCTAATACATCTAATTTTACCGCCACGCTGGCAGTGCATTCCACTCAGCCACCACTCTGTATGAAACGAACCTACCTCTGAAATCTCCCCTTAACCATCCACTAACCACCCGAAAATTATACCCCCTTGTAATAACTATTTATATGAGGGTAAAAAATCTCTCTCTCTCTATTCACTCTATCTCTGACTTTCATCACCTTGTTCACCTCTACCAAGTCACCCCTCACCCTCCTTCACTCCAATGAGAAAAGCCTTAGCTCCCTCAACCTTTCTTCATAAGACATGCCCTCCAGTACAGGCAGCATCCTGGTAAATCTCCTCTTTACCCTCTCTAAAGCTTCCACATCCTTCCTGCAATGAAGGGAACAAAACTGAACACAATATTCCAAGTGGGGTCTTACCAGGGCTCTGTACAGCTGCAGCATAACATCACGGTGTGCGAGATAAGTGGCTGTCCAGCCCCATCTACGGCACTTTTTATTTCCCTTCCCAGGAACAAAGACACGGAGGAGTCTGTCCAAAACTTTTTCATTCAACTTTTCAAAGTCGGGTGTTGTTCCCAAAAGTACACACACACAAGCATAGTAATCTCCACACATTATATACATGTATATGTGATCTGGGTCTACTACTGCTGTCTTGACCAACGAGTGCTCGGATTCCCCACTGTTTTCCTTATTTGGGTTCTGGTGCCTGGGATTATTTTATTATTCACTTGGCCAATCAGTGTTTGAGCTTCCCGTTCTTCCCTTATATGGATGATGTTGTACAACTATGGTTAAGGGCGGTCTCTCAACTATCGAGGAAAGCTGTTACAACTGTTTCATTCATATAAACGTGGGGGAGGTCCGGCAACAGTTTCGAGTGTCTGCTTGTGTTTACTATGAGGTAGAAAAGACTAAAAGGCAGCTAACCGTTTAAAAATTACACTACCCCCTACAAATCCCCCGTGTCTTTTCTTACGGCCTGTAATTTTTCAACCGTAAGTTTCTTCTCCAGGGCATTTAATAACTCCCGAGCTTGTTCATCAAACTGCCCTTCTCTAATACTACCCCCGCCCAAGAGGGATTCACGTTGTTCCATCTCGAGATTTATTCGTTCAACCTGCCCATAGGGAACATCCTTCTTAGTAAGGGCGGTTTCGATCAGTCATTGAGTTAATCCCCGGACACAGGGAATAATGCAACACCCAAGGGCAGTGAGTACCCCTGCCACCACTATACATGAGACAAGAAAGGGAACGACCACCCCCGTCCATTTACCGAACCAAGCTTCCAACCAGTCCGTGAGGCCAGAGTCGATGCCCGAGTTTTCGGCCAGTTCGTCCGCCAATGTGGTGAGTCCATCCAGGGCGCGGGTGATGGACCCATCAGGGGCTGTGTTGTTGGGGATGAAAGTGCAGCACTGAGTGCCTATCATGACACAAACACCCCCCTTCTCTGCCAACATCATGTCTAAGGCCAACCTATTTTCCCACGCCATCCTACTAGTGGCGTCCAGTTGTTCTGCTATTCCTTTCACTGCATCCCGGGTATAATTAATGAACCTCTGCTGATTGTAGTAAATATAATTAATCCAATCCACGTTCTTATTGATGGTTACCCACCAGAACAGTGACGACTCAAAACCCCCCGCTATCTGGTTCCTCGCCTTGTATTCGTCAGGAACACCCCTGGGGACCCCTATGGCATCTAAATATATGTTATCATCGAAAGAGGTCTCCAAAGCTCTCTCAGTTCTTCCACTAGAACGGGGTTGCTCTTGTTTTTCGAATACCAGGGTGAATGGGATGGCCAATTGAACGATCGCACAAGTGCCCGTCCATTTTTGGGGCAGGGTCGGTCGCAGAACACTCCCACCACAGTACCACCAGAGGTCTGCCCTAGGTACATGAATGTGGGAGTAATTCCCGCCCCCGGTAGTTTCATTGACCAGCCGGATTGATCCGCTGCACTTGTCAAATGTCCCCACATCGTCATCCCACTGTAGTCCCGTCCGAGAGACGCAGGCCTGGTGCGTACCCGTTACCCCTGAGAATGATGGCGGGCGGGGCGCCCCCTCAGGCCTGACGGGGGGAAACTTCAAACTCAAGGGTCGACAAGTGGGGTCGTTCCAGGCCTCAAACATATCCCGAGACTCAAATACAGGAGGTTCCCCCTTCGGCCCATGGAACGGGAGGCCAAATAACATTTCGAAAGGGGAGACGCCCAAATCCCGCCTTGGCTGGGTGCGAATTTGCAACAGGGCAAGGGGTAGGCATTTGGTCCAAGGCAGGCCGATTTCACTAGTGAGCTTGGTTAGCTGCTTTTTGATGGTCTGGTTCATTCTTTCGACCTTGCCCGAGGAGGAGGGATGCCAGGGGGTGTGCAAATCCCAGTCAATCCCCATTGCTTGCACTACATTCTGGAGGACGGTCGAGGTGAAGTGGCTCCCCTGGTCAGAGTCAATAGCGCGGGGTAGCCCAAATCGTGGGATGATTTGCTCGAGTAGAATCTTGCTAACCTGAGTTGCCGTTGCCGTGGTAGTGGGGAAAGCCTCCACCCATCCAGTCAGGTGATCTACCACTACTAATAGATACTTCAGGCGACCTATGGGGGGGAGCTCAGTGTAATCTACCTGAACATACTCAAACGGCCTATAGGCCGGACTCCTACCCCCTTGTCTTGTATGCTGCCGCAGCCCCCTTTTGTTAATCTTTCGACATGTTATACAATCTCCTGTGACCTGCTTGGCTACCGTGTACAGACCAGGGTGAGCATATCGGCGCAGGAAGGCATCACACAGTGCCTGGGCGCCCCAGTGACTCCCTTGGTGTAAACGGGCAATAATGTCCCGCGTCAACGGTCGATTTAGTAGCTGGCGGCCATCGGGTAAGGTCCACTTGCCTTCCCTATCCTTTGTACCCCCCAGAGACGTGAGAAGAGTTTCTTCTTTGTCAGTAAACGTGGGCACTTCGGTAATTTCGGATATCTGTGGAATCCTTACCAGGCAGTTTATTACTTCCTTCCCCATCCCAGCCAATTTTGCCTGTTCATCTGCCAATTGATTCCCCAGGGTCTCTATTTTATCGTCTTTCTGGTGTCCTTTCGCATGTACTACAGCAATCTCTTGTGGCAGCAACAAATCCTCCAAGATCATGGCTACTAGTTCCTCGTGGACCAACTCCTTTCCTCTACTATTTATCATTCCCCTTTCTTTCCAGATCTTCCCAAAGGTGTGTACTACCCCAAAGGCATACTTAGAGTCAGTGTAGATTGTCCCGGCTATTCCCCTTAAATTCCTCAGAGCCCGGTGCAAGGCGTACAATTCGCACGTTTGTGCGGACCAGGCATTCGGTAGCCGTCCACTTTCCACTAATTCCCAACCAGTCTCACTAATGACTGCATAACCGTTGTGTCTCTTCCCATCTATCACTCGAGAGGACCCATCAATGTACCACCGCCTTCCTGCATGTAAGGGGGTATCCCTCAGATCTTCCCTCACTTTACTCTGGTACTCTATTATGTCTGAACAGCAGTGTTCCAGTTCCTCCTCGCCTTCCCCTTTCCAAAGAAAGTCCGCCGGGTTCTGGCAGCCCCCGACTTCTATTCGGAGGTCTTCTCGGTCTAACAATATGGCTTCATATTTCAGAATTCTCGAGTCAGTCAGCCACCTCCCGGCCTTCTGATTCAGGATAGTTCTAACCTGGTGGGGAGTAGTGACTGTCAAGGGGGCCCCAAAAGTCAACTTCCTGCTTTCCTCTACCAGCTTTGCCGTGGCTGCCACCGCTTGGACACACTCCGGCCACCCTCGGGAGACTGGATCCAGAATTTTTAACAGGAAAGCCACGGGCTTCCTTTTACCCCCCCAGTCCTGGGTCAATACTCCAAGAGCGGTTCCCTTTCTGGAGTTCACAAAGAGGCGAAATGTCTTACTAAAATCCGGCAAGCTTAAAACAGGTGCGGCCATCAATTTTCCTTTTAGGATTTCAATTAACTTTTTCTCCTCCTCCTCCCATTTTATTCTGTTGGGTGCCTCCTCAATGAGTTTTAGGTACAAGTCTTTAGTAAGGGGGGCATAGTCGTCTATCCATAACCGACAATAGCCTAAGAGTCCCAAGAACTTCCGCAACTCCCTCTTGGTCGTTGGGAGGCCTAGTTCGATTATTGCCCGCACTCTTTCCGGACTTATTCGTTTCTGTCCCTGGCTTATCAAGTGTCCTAGGTACTTAACCTCTTTCTCGACATATTGGAGCTTCTTCTGACTCACTCTTAACCCCTTCTCAGCAAGGTAATTTAACAGGGCATTAGTCCCAAGTAGGACGTCCTCCTCCGCCGGTCCGGATAAAAGGAGATCGTCCACGTATTGTATAAGCTTAAGGGCCGGGGACAAGGTTAGTCCCTCCAATAATTGTTCCAGAATCTGCCCGAACAGAGTCGGGGACTCAGTGAATCCTTGGGGGAGCACGGTCCACCTGTACTGCTGTTTTCTGCTAGTATCAGGATCCTCCCATTCAAAAGCAAAAAGATCCCTACTGTCCTTGTCCAGGGGACACGCCCAGAAGGCATCCTTTAAGTCTATAACACGAAACCAGCCGTGGTCCGGGGGTATTCGCCCCAGAATAGTCTATGGGTTCGGTACCACAGGGTGCCGTACTTGGACAATTTTATTTACTTCCCTTAGGTCTTGGACCATTCGGTAGCTCCCGTCCGACTTCCGGACCGGCAGGATGGGGGAATTGTATCGTGACATACAGGGCTCTACCAATCCATCTTTTATTAGGTCTTCCATAACTGTCTTCAGGCCCTGCCTCCCTTCCCAAGAGATGGGGTATTGGCGCACTCTGACGTCGGAGCTCTGGGGCTTTAATTTTACCTCCACAGGTCGAATTGCGAGTCCCCCACGGTTCCCTTTGGCGACCCAAACCCTCGGGTCTATCTCTGTCAATCGGGACTCACTAAGGTATGACATGGTAACGGCTAATTCTTCCTCTTCTCCCACTTCTATTCGCAATCCGAAACGGACTATCAAATCCCGTCCCAACAACCCATAGGGAAGATGGGGGAGGTGAAGGAGTTCCACCTGGAGCTCCTCCTCCTCCAGCCGCAAGGGTTGTGGTTCGAATATTCTCGCACTAAAAACCCCACCCTTAACTCCTGAAATGTTTAATGTTTTACCTTGGAAGCCAACCCCCCTCGGATGGAGGGGAATTGAGGACCTGCCAGCGCCTGTGTTAACTAAGAAGGTAACATCTTGTCTAAATGGGCCCACCCGTAAATTTACTAGGGGTTCTTGGTAGGCCCGTGTTCCGATCCTCCCCTGACTTCCCTAATCCATTTGTTCACACTCCATTTCATACATCCCTTCTCTTTCCCTTTTAAACTCGGGACAATCCCTTTTGAAGTGTCCCAGTTTCCCGCAATGGTAACATCCGGCCTTCTGAGGGCGCTCAATTCCATAAGATCCTCCTCTCTCACTTCTGCCCCGTCTCGCTTCTCTCCCTCTCCAACTTTTCTTCAACGTTCCTCTTTCCACCCCATAATCTTCCTCCCCCATTCCGGTGGACTTACAAGCTTCCCGTACGGCTGCCACCATCATTTTTGTCTTATGTTTCTCCCTTATTACATCCCTCTGAACGTACACCTTCTGTGCTTCCCGTAATAATTCTGCAACATCCTTTTCAGCCCAATCGTCCACTTTCTGTAATTTCTTCTGAATGTCAGGCCATGACTTAGTCACAAAGTGCACCTTAAGCATGCTCTTGCCTATTTCCCCATCAGGGTCTAAACCTGAATACTTTCGCATGGACTCCCGCAAACGGTCTAAAAACTCACTCGGGGATTCATCCTTTTTCTGTCCAACTTCAAATGCTTTTGCTAAATTCCGCTGTTTGGGCACGCAGGTTTGGATTCCCCTGATTATAAGGCTTCTGAGGTCTGTCATATTGGCCCGTCCCCCCGCATCGTTATGATCCCACCGGGGGTCCTCTAAGGGGTACTTCTGCTCTCCACGCTGAGGGCCGTCCTGATGCTCCCTATCCCAAATGGCCATTGCACTATTCCGGATCATAACAATTTCATCGTAATTAAATAGTATTCTCATCATGGCCTGCAGTTCAGCCCATGTGTATATACTGGGCCCCAGAAATTGGTCCAGTTGTATTCCCACACTGACGGGGTCGTCCAGTAGACGGGGTAGTTCATTACGGAGTTGCCGGATATCCCCAGAATTTAAAGGTTGTACTACGAACCCGGTCCGTTCGTTCCCAAACGGCACCTCTCGTAAGGGGTTCAGCTGTTCAATATTGTCACTCCTCCCAGCTCTCAATCCCTCTTCTCGACCTTTCCGCATCTCGAGTAAACTGATTTCCTAGTGCCTGGGGTGAGTTCTGTGCCCCCTCCTGTACACCCCCCAGCAGTCCCTTCCTCACTGGTCGTAGCCTGCTGGGACTCGGAATTATCCATCGCAGGAGGGAGGTCCGCGCTGGACGCCTGGTCGTGCGCGGGTGGTATATACGGGGGCGGGGAAGACGGTGGCAAACCGTCGGTGAGGATGTCCCAAGACTTCTGGGGCTTCCTCGGGTCTGTTTGGGGAGTCAGAGGATAGAGACGCGTGGGACTCTCGCCGTCTCCCGCCAACCAGGCGGCGGCATATTTGCTCTCCTCTGGGTCAAACGGTTGTTTTCTGTTAACATATACATTTAGGATTTGACACACCCAGTCTTCATCAGACCCATACTCGGGCCAAACTACCGAGGGGGCGCGGATAGGTTCTTTGGTCCATATAAAACAACAATATTTTATCATGGTCTCTTTCTTTAAGTCCTTCGTTCTACTACTGTCCGTCCATAGACTTAACTTCCGACCTAATGGACTATCGGGGGGTATTTCTTTCCCATTTGCAGTCTTCCCTGTCTTTTCCTTAGTAAATCTAGAAGTCTGATTTCCCATGGTTTATCTTCGGTCCTGGTCTTAAACGCCCAAAGCGTTTTCACAGATGACCGTCAAAACCACAATTTCCCGTGGTTTATCTTCAGTCCTGGTCTTAAACGCCCAAAGCGTTTTCACAGATGACCGTCAAAACCACGCGGCCAACAAGGAAGAACAAAAGAATCTCTTACCTTGATCCGTGCACGGAGTTGTCTGGCCTTTTTAAATGTGTGTACCCCCGTGTATAGTCACTAACCGGTCGTCCCAGCACTCGTCCGTGTGTTCCTTTTCCAGGATTCAAAATTATTTTTAAATGAGCCGGGTCACATCGTCTCTTGGCCGACGGCCAACGGACCAAGCCGATCAGTGAGAAGTATAAATATATACTAGACGCGTCTTTGTTGTAATCAGGCTTGATCCGTGAGCCGAAGAGACTGCCCCCCCCCCCCCCCCCGGCAATAATTATTTCATCCCGGACGAGCCCCCAATTGTGCGAGATAGGTGGCTATCCAGCCCCATCTATGGCACTTTTTTTATTTCCCTTCCCAGGAACAAAGACACGGAGGAGTCAGTCCAAAACTTTTCATTCAACTTTGCAAAGTCGGGTGCTGTTCCCAAAGGTACACACACACAAGCATAGTAATCTCCACACATTATATACATGTATATGTGGGCTGGGTTTACTACTGCTGCCTTGACCAACGAGTGCTCGGATTCCCCACTGTTTTCCTTTTTTGGGTTCTGGTGCCTGCGATTCTTTTATCATTCACTTGGCCAATCAGTGTTTGAGCTTCCCATTCTTCCCTTATATGGATGATGTTGTACAACTGTGGTTAAGGGCGGCCTCTCAACTATCGAGGAAAGCTGTTACAACTGTTTCATTCATATAAACGTGGGGGAGGTCCGGCAACAGTTTCGAGTGTCTGCTTGTGTTTACTATGAGGTAGAAAAGACTAAAAGGCAGCTAACCGTCTACCCCCTACATGCTTGTGTTTACTATGAGGTAGAAAAGACTAAAAGGCAGCTAACCGTTTAAAAATTACACTACCCCCTACAAAAGGGAGCAGGTCAATGGAGGTCCCAGAAGAGGAGAGAACGTGAAGGTCTAAACTCAAGAAAGTAAGTAAAAGAGCAAAAAGAGGGTAGGGGTGCAGCGGTGATAAAAATATTAGTGGGCAGTATTTTCAAGACTCCAAAGACATTTTATCGGTTTATTAAGGGTAAGAGGGATAACTAGAGAAAGAATAGGGAGCATTAGGATCCGAGGAGGCAACCTGTGCATAGAGCCAGAGAATATGTCAAAGACCTATTACATATTGGTCTTCAATTTGGAGGAGCAGTTACTGTATTCAATGTCTGTTCCTGACAGTGTGACCTTGAGCAAATTGACACAGAAGCTGAGGAAGAATTGGAAGTTGGTGTATGATAAAATGTGGCCAAATCCCTTGATCCGGATGAACTGTATCTTAGACTGATGTGGAAGATGAGGGAGGAGATTACAGGTTCTTAAACGTTGTGTTTCGTTTTTTTTTTAGTTTTGCCTCTGGCCACAAAGTTGGTATGATCGAACATGATAACATGTAATGTAGGTTTAACTTCCACACAGAAAGCTAGAAAAAAAAGCCATGGGATTAAAGACCACCAAGTCTCACCTCAGTGGGAGGGAAACAATTGTAGAAAATTGAGATAGCTGTTGAGGAATGATCACTAAATATGTTCAAGGCTGAGATGGACAGAGTTTTAAACAAGGGTTGCAGGGAAAATGCTGGAAAATGGAATTGAAGGTTATCAGAATAAATGTACCCTAATTGAAAGGAAAAACAGAGTCAGCGAGCGGATGGGCATTATATCGCTCATATGTCTAATGGTAAACCTTTTCAAATAGCCTGTATTCACTGGAACACCAGCATCTCTTCCTCCAGAATGAGACACAGTTTGGAAAGCAATCAATAGATTCAAAGAATTCACAAATGCAGTACTAATAGACAGAAAAGATCAGAGGACTGCGACAACGTGGATTGGCTGTCAGGGTGAATATTTGCATCTGTGCAGTCACCACGACGAGAAAGAAAACCTCAGCAAGACACTCTCCAAGTCCAAGTATTTTGGTCTGGTGTCAAGGGGTGCTTAAGTCCCAAACAATGCATCACTGTTGTGTTTCCCTCCTGCCTTAACCAAAACTAAATGTGGAGTGGTCTATTGACGTGCTGTTAGTGGCAGAATAGGTCGTAATGCTTTGGTTCCAGAGGCTTTGGTGAGCAGAGGCTCAGCCAAAGGTACAGGTTAGCTCACGTAAAGTCTTTTTAATGCTAGTTTGACAACAGTTGAGATGGCAGTTAGGGCAGTTGCACGTTCCACCTGCGGGATGTGGAGCTCAGGAAGATTTCCACTGTCCCTGATGACTACACGTGTGGGCAGTGCAACCAGCTGCAGCTCCTGGGAGACAGTGTTCAGGATCTGGAGTTGGCTGTTCTCCGGATCATCCAGATACAGAGCACTTCAGAGGTAAGAGCTTTCGTGAGGTGGTCACACCCAAGTCCCTCCCTTCGCCGTGTTTCTTTAAAGACTGTCATATCCCAGTCCCATGTAAAGATCCACGCCCTGAGTTCATCAGCCTTACCTGTCAGCCGTGTTGCATTTAAATAAACGCAATTTAATCCAACAGGCGTTCCTTGCTTCCTGTCGTGTTCCAGGCAGAGAGTAGCTGGACGACAACCAGGAATGGGGAAGGGAGTAGGCAGAGAGTGCAGGAATCCCCTGTGGCATTCCTCTCGAAAACAAGTATACCATTTTTGATACTGACTTTGTGGTGTTGGGAAATGGGTATCAGGAAATGACCGTTTAGGGGAAAGCAGCAGTAGCCAGTTTAGTTGCATTACGACTGGGTCTGGGGAGCAATGGGAAAGGAAAAAGGTAAACAGGGTCTTCGATATAAGAGATTCTGTGGCCTCAAACGGCAAACCAGGATGGTGTGTTGCCTCTCAGTTGTCAGTGTCCAGGATGTCTCTGAGTGTCTGCTGGAGTTGGCGGGGTGGAGGGTGGGGGGAGGTGTGAACTGTTAGAAGTCATTATGCACGTTGGCACAAATGACACAGGTAGACATAGGAATGTGGTCCTTCAGAGTGATTACTGAGATCTCGAAGAAAAGTTAACAGAACAGGACCTTGACAGTCACCTGATGACTTCCATTGTCATGAGCTAGTGTAGGTATGAACAGGAAGATATGGCGGATAAGTATGTGACTAAAGAATTGATGCAGGGGGTGGGATTCATATTTTTAGATCATTGGGAGCTTTTCTGTGACAGACTTGACCTGTTCAAGAGGGACTGGTGGCACATGCACTGGACGGGGGACCAATATCTTCGCAGCCAGTTTTGATCGTGCTACAAGGGAGTGTTTAAACGAGATTGGCAGGAGGTGGTATCCTCAAGAGCAGGGAGGCAAATATGAGGCTGGAAGGAGATACAGTATTCAGAAATAGTACGTTGAAGAGACAGACCAGGCTGGAACATGATAGGGAGCAAGGAATTTCCTGTTGATTAAATTGCATTTATTTCGATGTGAAAGGGCTGACAGGTAAGGCCAATGAATTCAGGGTGTGGATAGATAATCGGCGCTGGATAGTCTAGTTATTACAGAAACATGGCTGAGGGATGGGTAGGACTGACCTTGAATGTAAAAGGATAAATGCATTAGGAGGGACAGAGATGGTGGAAAGTGGGAGGGGAGTAGCATTTCTAATCAAGGGGAGTAGAAAGCACTGATCAGAGATAAAATAACTGATGAATCATCCAGTGAGGCTTTGTGGGTGGAACTAAGAAATAAGAAGCGGATGGTGACTTTATTGGGGTGGTACTATAGACCCCCTAACAGTCAACAGGAATTACAGTAACAAAAATATCTAGAGAGGTTGGGGAGACTTGCAGGGAACATTCGGGTTGTCATAATAGGGGTTTTAATTTTTATAACACAGACTGTAACTGCCAGAGCATTTAGGGATTTGATGGGATGGAATCAATTCAGTGCGTCAGGGAAGTTTCCTCCAGCAGTATATAGAGGGTCCTAATCAGGAAGGGGCAATATTTGACCTACTCTTACGAAATATATCAGGATAGGTGAGTGAGGTGACAGTAGATGTGCACTTTGGGACCAGTGACCATAGATCTGTTAATTTGAAAATAGTTATGGAGAGGGAAGAAATTGGTCCACAGATTCAAGTTCTAAATTGGGGCAAGGTTAATTTTGATAAAGTCAGACAGGCATTTGCAGGGGTTGATCGAAGTAGTCAGTTTGCAAGCAAATGGACCTCCAGCAACTGGGAGCTTAAGATCTATATGTTCCTGTGAGGATGAAAGGAACGTTGACAGGAATGAGGAACACTGGATAACAAGAAATGTTTATGCTTTGACCAGACAAAATGTGGAGGCGTGGCTCAGGTAGAGGCAGCTTGGATCACGGAAATCCCTGGAGGTGTACAGGGGATATCGGAGTTCACTGAAGAAGGAAATCAGGAGGGCGAAAAAGGGGGTATGAGATAACCTTGACTGAGAAAATCAGGGTGAATCCAAAGAGGCACTTTAAGTATATTAAAGGAAAATCATTAACTAAAGAGAGAATAACACCCCTCAAAGACCAAAGTGGACATGCATGTGTAGTACCAGAAGAGATAGGTGATGTCCTCAACAAATATTTCTCCTCTATATTTACATTGGAGAAAGATATGAATATATGGGAATTTGGGGAAATTAGTGGTGATATCTTAGGGACAGTCTGTATCACAGTAGAGAAGGTAATTGATGTACTAGAATCTTTGAAGTTGGAGAAATCTCATGGTCCTTACCAGATATATCCAAGAACACTGAAAGGGGCAAGAGAAGAATTTGCGGGGGCCGTGGCTGATAATTTTGACCATCAGTTACCACAGATGAGATCCCAGAAGACTGAAGGAGAGCAAATGTGCACTTAATCAAGAAGGACTGAAAAAATAAAGCCTGGGAAATACAGACCAGTCAGCTTAACATCTGTGGTAGGTAAATTACTTGAGAAGATTCTGAAGCATAAGTTTTACATGCATTCGGAAAACAGGGTTTGATTAGGAATAGTGAGCATGGCTTTTTGAGTGGAAGTTCATGCCTGAAGAATTTGTTAAATTTCTTTGATGATGTGACCAGGAAGATTGACTAGGGCGGGCCAGTCGACGTCCAAATGTGTGGTGCTGGACAAGAACAGCAGGTCAGGCAGCATTGGAGGGGAAGGAAAATCGACGTTTTCGGCATATGTCTATCATCAGGAATGTCCAAGGTTTCGATACTCCTGCTTCTTGAATGCTGCCTGACCAGCTAGGCATTTCCAGTGCCACACTTTGCAACTCTGATCTCCAGCATCTGCAGTGTTCACTTTCTCCGAGGGTGGTAGATCTGGACTATATGGATTTCAGTTACACCAGAACAGGATGAGGCATTTCAGCCCCTGGAGTATGATATACAGTTACAGGAGGAGGCCAATCAGCCCTCAAGGCAATAGAACTAGACCCATTCTAGATCATGCAGCAACATGATCAGGCTATTCAGCTACTTGAAGTCAATAACACAGGAAATGGAAGAGGCAACAAAATGACTGGCCTATGTGGTACACTGGAATAACACCAGGCTATATAGCCTGTAAAGCCTGCCCTTCCCTTCAATAAGGTCAGGGCTGATCGCTTCCGGCATTAATTTATCTTCTCTGCCCAATTCTTTGTCGCCCTCAACTCCCTGATGTGTCAAGATCCATTAACACCATTCTGCTCCCCCAAACAGTTCAGAGATGTAGCTGTCTGGGATAGAGAGGCCAGAATAGTCACTACCCTCTGAGAGAAGGAAACAGTCCCCACGGATTTACCTTGACCTTTGACATGAACAAAATATATGAGCATAGTATCAGAGTGACTGACCCTGACATCACGGCAGGGCGTGACTGAGGAATGTGTCAAGGAAACTGAATAACATTGAACCTAATGGGAATCAGTTGTAAACTCCCAGGTGGTTGGGCCATTCAGGACACCATGTGGCTGGTGCAGATCAATCCTCTCAGTCCCTAGATATCTATGTTGGCGATCTTTAGGGTAGCTTCCTTGGCACAAACATCTTCAGCGGGTTCATTAACGTCTTACCCTCCGTCATTAGATCAGAAAGAGGAAAGAGAAAATATCGCATAAAGCATCAAAACCTGGTCAACATTCAAGCTCATGCTGTTAATATCTAGGTAACATTCATGTAACAGTACTACTCGACCCTGAACATTTCCAAAGAACTAAAAAAGAGTAGCTCATTCTGTATCCCAAGCTGGTGTCACAGAAATGTGAGAACGCCATTCAGCCCATTGAAGCTATTGGATAAGAAGAGGCACAGCCCATTACAAATGTTGGAATGCAGGAGACTGGAAGAACACAACAGGCCAGGCAGCATCAGGAGAAGAAGTCCACTCCTTAGGCATATGCTTTCTTCATGACTGGGGGTGGGGTAACGGTGTGTACAGATAAAGAGTCGAGGTGCACGAGTCGGAGGAGGCAGTGTGGTGAGGTGGGGAACACAGGTAGAGGGTACCACTGGGTTGGTCAATGGGAGGAATGAATCCAGTTGACAGCTGGAAGATGGGTTGATCAGAGGAAAGGAAGGAGGAGAGGCTGGGAAGGGAGTCGGGGTATTGGAAGGGAGGTTACTAGAACTTGGAAAACTCAATGTTGAGTCTCCCGGGCTTTAGGCTGCACCGGTGGAATATTCAATGTTCCTCCAGATGTGCTTTGGTTCGTTGTGGCAATGGAGGAGGTCAAGGATGACCATGTCGGAAATGGAGTGGGAGGGGGAATTGAAATCGGAGGTGATTGTGAGGTCAAATCAGCCTTTCAGGCCCAGCTGAGATGCTCAGCAAAGCATTCCATTTAGTTTATATTTGGTCTCCCTGACATAGAGAAGACCACATCAGTACCACCAGATACAGTTAACTAGGTTGGATCCCATCACCTGACACATCTTCCACAAGGACCAATCTCTTCGCCAATTTTGGTTCGTGCCACACTCCCCACCAAACCCGCCACGCCCCACTGGCAACTGACCCTGCAGATGAAAATAATGCATCACCTGCTGGCACACCACCTCCCTCATCTCATCCAAGGCCCCAGACAGTCCTTCCACGTGAAACAGAGGTCACATGCCTCTCCTTCAACCTAGTTTACTGCATCAGGTGCACCTGGTGTGGTCTTCTCCACATCGGGGAGAGCAACGTAAACTAAGGGCTCATTTCGCCGAGCATCACGACAGGGCCCACAGCGGCCGACCTGAACTCCCAGGCACCACCCATTTCAATTCCCCTTCCCAATTCCTTTCCAACATGACCTCCTTGGCCTCCTCTGTTGCCACAGTGAGTCAGACCGCAAATTGGACGAACAACATCTTACCTTCTGCCTGGTTAGCCTACAACCTGAAGGACTCAACATTGGGTTCTCCAATTTGGAATAAACTTCCCAGCCATGGCCCTACTCCCTTTCCAGCCCCGCCTTCTCCCTTTCATTGCACCAAATGATCCACCTTCTAGCTCCCAACCGGATTCATCCCTCCCATCGACCAACCAGGTTGCACCCACCACTTGTGTCCACCTATCTGCTACCTCACCATCCTGCTGCTCTTCCCACCCCAACAACTCCCTTCCCTCTTTATCTGCAGTTCCCCCTACCCCCACCCGCAGTCCTGAAGAACGGGTATACTTGAAGTGTTGACTTCTCCACCTCCTGATGCTGCCTAACTTGCTGTTTCTTCCAGCCTCCTGTTTGTCTAATGTTACACAGGGAGATAAGGAATCTAGTCAGCACAACACGCAGGTAAGCAGCTACCACGGGTCACCCAATAATGAACCTCTTCCCTGGAACGAGGCAGAGGACATTCAGCCACCCGAGACATTGACAAATGAACAGAAGAGGCCATTCAGCCCGTCCAAACAGTTACACTGAAATTGGAGGATGTAATTGATGCTGCAACACTACAAACTAATGAAGCAGAGGCTGCATAGACAGATTGCTCCATGTTGTGCCTCCTGGCTCCTTTGCTAATGTTTCACACGTGTTACATTAACATGGTTTGCTGATGGAAAGGAGGCACACCGGATGATATGTGGCACATCTCAAGGAGGCATCTTCCATCTCCGAGAAGACAGGGCTAGTCTTCTGTATGGATGTCAGAAGCCTTTGTGAATGACCAACCCTGTCAGAATGTGGCTGCAGACAAGTTTGTGAACAACATGATGCTCAGTGCAGGGTCTCACTCCAACTGTGCGTTGAGACGGAGAGAGTTTGGTCAGAGCCTGGAGCTGTCTCTCAACCAACATGTGGGCTCCACAGGGACATGTAAACTATCACAGAGTCATAGAGTTCAACAGGCCCTTTAGCCCAAACTGGTCAATTCAGACTAAAATGTCCATCCATGCTAACTCCATTTTCCTGCACTTGGCCCATGTCCTTCTTAACATTCCCTATCATATATTTGTCCAAATGAGAAAACATAAATTGCGGGAAACACGGAATATTTTACGGTATCAATGCTTAGTTTTGAAAATAATGAATACTGGTCCATAACGCTCAAGTTTTATTGCAATCACTTTTTATTCTTTTTACGCATTACAGATTAATCACTCATTTCCTTCACACTCTCCTTGTGGTACCTTCAACGCAGGGATTACTCTGGCGCATTGCCTGTATTCTGTCTCATTGTGGCAAGGAGATCATTCCTCATAAAGGAGAGAAAATCTGTTCACAGCTTCCCAAGTACTGTTTCAATATCACTTTACAAATTCAGTCAGGAGTCTTCACACTTATACTTCCATCATTTTACAATGAAGGACACTATACATTTACTGTGCTGATTACCTACTGCTCCGTATGAATTCTATCAGTGGCTCATGACCAAGGACACCCACCTCCTTTTCACCAAGAACACTTCCCATCATCTCATCTTCGCATAAATACAAACTGGGAAGGATGGTATGTTTTGCCAAATCATTTTGTTGCCTTGAAAAACGCCATGCTTTAAGCACAGCCACGCCAACAACAACATCACTATTGCCATTGGAGATGGTTGCAGATGCTGCGGAAGTGATGGCCTAGCTGACTTTTTCTCTGGAATAATAACCCAGAGACCCAGGTGATAACCGAGACCCCGGTTTCGAATCCCACCACGGCAAATGTTGGAATTTGCATTCAATAAAATATCAGGAATTGAGAATCTAATGAAACCATTGTGTTTGTCCTACCTGGAACACTAATGCACTTCAGAGAAGGAAATGTACTGTCTTCACCCGGTCGGACTTACATACAACTCCAGACCACAGCACTGTGGTTAACACACAGCTGTAGTTTGAAATGGCCAAGCCAGCCGCTCCGTTATATCACTCACTAAAATTTTCAAAGAAATGAAACCGGGCGGACCTCAACACTGACTACTTACAGCCCACAGGCTGCAGTGGATCAGGGAGGCGGCTCACCAACACCTTCTCAAGGACAATCAGGAAAGGAATTAATTACTGGCCCAACATCCCATTACTGAATAAAGGAAGATGATGACACTCAAGGAAGAGAGACAAAGGGACATAGCTCACTTCAAACTGGGACTTTGATGTACACCTCACATGGGCATGCATTTCAGTAATATGGGAACATGAGAAAAATAAATAAGATTAGTCTGGACTATTATTTCGACTCCAGCTAATCATCAACAGTCCCTCTGTTTGTTTCTTTCTCTCTTCCTCTCTCTTTCTCTATCTATTCAACTCACTCCTTCTCCCTTTCACAACAGCCATCCCTGTCATCAACATCAAACACACTATTTCCCAGCTGCATTCAGTTCTGATATATGGTGATTGGACGCAAAACTTCACTTCTATTTTTCTCTCGACCTGAGGCTACCAAATCTGTTCAGTTTCTCTGGCATTTACTCGTTCCTTTTGTTTCTGATCTCTAGAGGCATTTTTTTCCCCTACCTTTCATGGGATGTCTGCATCACTGACAGGGCAGCATTTGTGGACCTAACTAAATGCCTTTTACTGTGAGGCCATTCCTTAAGGTATTGGGTCTGACGTCAGTCTTAATTCAGACCAGGCAATAATGTGAGATTTAATCACCAAAGGACAACAGTGAAATAGATAAACTTATTGACAAAGTGCTGGTGGGATTATACTAGTAAAATTCACTTTTATTTCCAGTTCCTGTCATTTGCATTTAAGTTCTGTCATCATCTGTGATAGGATTTGAAACAGTGTCCACAGTGTAGTTACCTGGGCCACTGAATTACGTGCCCAGCGACATTACTACTCTGACACCGTGTCCCTGTCATGAATTTACTTTACAGACAAGAACAAGATTTTGATGGAAACATTTGTAACGGAAAGAGTGATTAGAAGAGAACAGGAACCATAAAGTCTGACTTTTACCAAGGTATAGATAATGGTTTATTTAGCACTCACACTGACGTCAAGATAGGGTCTGGCGCTACCATGGAGCTGGGAGTGAGTAGCTTTGGTGATGGAGAGAATACCAAGACATAAATCAATTCGGGGAAAATAGGGACTTTGTGATTGTGAACAGTCTTGTTTTCAGATGTTTATGTGTGCGAGTGTGTGGGTGGTTCTGAAATTTGTGGGTCATGAATGCATTTGTATTTGAAACTGAAGACAATAGTTTCAGTATTTACTAAATATAGATAACAGAAATAGCACTGAAGTTCACCATGGGATTAATAAATCGATAGTGATGGGGAGACTTACCAGGAACACCAACAATAGCGAGCATGGGATAGTAACCAGCCTGAATAATCAGCAGTACACCTAATATCCGATCTGGTAATATGTGCCAATACCAGGAAAGATACAAAAGACCCCAAGATAAACTCCTGTCCATTGTTGCGTCATTCCAGTCGACTGTTCTCAGATTCTGATCCATTGTTGGCATATTCCAGTCTAATGCTCTCGGATTCTGATCCACTGTTGAAATATTCCAGTCTAATGCTGTCAGATTCTGATCCACTGTTGAAATATTCCATCTACTGTTCTCAGATTCTGGCCCATTGTTGGAACATTCCAGTCTATGGTTCTCAGATTCTGATCTCTCCTTTCCCTGTCGCTGCAACTGCTGATCCTTGTCAGTGTTGCTGGTGATACATCTGCATCAATAATGGGATAAAGCATTGGAGGAAGCCCCGTACAAATAGAACAGGAAAACCATCCAGTGACATAATTAGGATCCATGGAGAGTGACATCAATCACAGTCATTGAACAAACAGACCCAGATAACTCCTTTTGGAATACGACCTTCAGTTTAAAATAACAACTGGATTGAATTGAATGTTGATATCGCTGGCTAATGGTCACATCTCCCATTTCCATTTGCTCTCGTGAAGTTAATTGTGAAGGAGAATTATTGACGTTTTCTTATCGCGGGTTAGATGATTCTGCTGTGTTATTCATTTGCAATACTGTAACCACCTGAACGCTCCACCATGACCATCCACAAAAAAAAAAATCACAATCTAGATGTGGTTTCCATGCTGGTCTCTCCTTGACTAGAACAGGCGCCAAGCAACAGATTCTCAGTGGATATATTTGCCCTGACCATACACAGGAAGTGTGGATATGTCTGGACATTCCACTCGTGACAATGCTGAATCTTCAACACACAATATGATTGAGCACTGTTTTATGTAAACTAACAAACACCTTAATACATTATATTGGCTTCAAAGCGGTAAGACTTACAGTTTTGGAATTCAGTCCAAAGCCAAATGTGGCATGTTCTCACAAAGCCAGTCCCTTTACAGGGTTATGTTGTCCTTGGTTCTTTTGAAAGAGGGTCTAAAGGACCCAAGATTCCAATATGTCAGAATTTTGAAAGGTTCTTTGTGGTCCATTTGTTTATACCTAACAGATAATGCCTCATCCAAGAAGCCTTTCAAGTCTCTAAAAAGTACCCTGTATAATCAGGAGGACCTGTCCAGCTCCCACAACTGGACAGGTTGGATCAGTTCAGGGGCTAGTTGAGTCAGAGTCACTGGACGGTCTCTGCCTCCTTCTGCCCTTCCGACATTATAACCTGTAAGCAGTTGTGTCAGTTTTATTCTTGGTGCTAAGGGGTTTTGTTTATTGGGATTGTTGCAAGTATATTGGAACAGCATCTTTAAATCGGGATAGCCTGTCAGGTTCGGATACGATACGTTATTCAGGTATTCTATTTTCGGTTCCTTATGTTTAATTTGGTAATTTGGCAAATAAATGTCATTTGTTTAAAACTCGGCAGTCTGACCAGCTAATTCTCTCTGGGAATGTCAGCTATACACGAACCTTCAATAAGTAGCAAATTTATCGTCCGGCTCCCTGCTTAAAATGTTTTGAGGGTTCGGGTCTGGTCCATAACAGATTAGGGGCCTTCGCGGAATTTAGACAGCGAGTGGCAGGTGATATTGTCTCTTACTTCGTGTGTTGATTAGGTGAGTAAACAGACCTTCAGATAGCAATGGTTCCTGCAGGAACAAAGCTTGTTTTGGAGGTGGAGGAAGTGACCTTGGGGGTTTTACAAAATGCACATAAGTCCAAGCCGCAGGAATTAGTAGACAAAGGGAGTGAAAGCTACCCTCTGATGTGAGGAAAGAGGAGATGATTACAGCAGTAGCTCAGCATTCTAATTTGCTGGAAACCCAATCAGGATCTGTGGGATGACTAAACTTCAATTGCAAAAGAAGCAGCTTGAGTTAGAAGCAGAGATGAAGCAGTTTGAGCTACGACTAAAGTCAGAAGTGGAAGAAAGATAACGAATAGGTTTAGCAGAGGAAAGAGAAAAAAAATTAATAGCTTCAGCAGGAGAGAAAGAAAAAGAGGGAGCATTTGAACTTCAGAGAAGGTCGCTTATAATGGAAAGTCAGCTTTAAAGGATGAGGATGAATGCTGAAGGTAAGCTGAGTGAGGAACAGACGGAGGATGGGCAATCCCATTGTAGTCCCAAAGCCTGGATGAGAAACGTGTTTCAGTATATTCACAGCTTGCCTAGATTAATGAGGAGGAAAGTGGCTAAAGAATTTCAGTGGGCAGGGACCATGGAGGTTTTGTTGACCCAAACAAAACTTGTCGGTAGAGCTAGTGAGGTATGCACAACACTATCTGAGGAGGGATCTGGGGAGTATGAGGAGGGAAAAATGTACATTTGAGCATGTGCCAAAAGCCTACAGACAACGTTTCAGGAATTTAAGGAAGGATCCTGGTCGAACCCATATTGAGTTTGAAAGGATCAAACAAAGTAATTTTGATAGATGGATAAGAGCTTTAAAAAGAGAGCAAACACAAGATCCTCTTCGAGGGACAATTTCTTGGAAGGAGTTTAAGCATTCACATAGTGCAAGCCCATTTGTGGCTGATGATTATGAATAGAGATTATGATTATAAAACTTGTTTTGGCTTCCAGAATCAATTTCAGTCCATGATGGATAGAAATTTTGGCAAAGAGAAATCCCCACGTAGAAAGGGAGATGTAGATCGCGGTGAAGAACGTAACACAGGGTAAAAAGGCAATACGTGAAGGAGGCAAACAAGATAAAAAGCTCAAAGTTAAAAAGTTTTCATTGCAACAAATTAGGACACATGAAATCACTGTTTTGGTGGGTTCAGAAAAAAAAACACAAATGCAGGAATAAAAAGTAAAGTCTGGGAGTTTTGTCGGAGTGGTAACAGAAAGCACAGTGGAAGCTAGAAAGCTGCATCAGAGTGTACAAGCTGATTGGAGGTTTGTTAAGGAGGAAGTGCCAGATCTGCTGAGAATATATACCTGCAAAGGGAATTTTATTCACATAGGGCAGGTAAAGAGGATGCAATATTAAGAGACACAGGATCCTCTTGTGAAAAGGTAAGGAGATATATACTCCTGAAGGACTATTTCCAGAAAAGTACTGCTAGAGTGAATTCACCAGGAGACAAAAGGTGCAAAAATATGTAAAGTGAGCATAGCGTGCCCAGAAAAGTGTGGGGAAATTGTGGTAGGTGTATTGGACAAAGTCTCAGCTCCAGCAATAAAATTTATCCTTGCAGAAAATATAGCTGATTCAGTGGTTGGATCACTGCTACTCTCGTTCAAAAGCCAGTGGATATGCAAGCAACTGAATCAATGTAGGAATCTTATCCTGGAAGCTTTACTGATTGTGGGTAACAAAGTCCCAATGTCACCAGTTGAAACAGAAAATACCAAAAACGTAAAGATAAGGAATCTTAAGTGGCATGAACAGATACCTTGTTCCATCAGAAAGGTGAGGCAAAACAGGTGCAAATAGGTGATCATGTAAATATTTTTTGCTCAGCTAAACTTATTGAGTCACAGCAGAAAGATAAAAGTTTAAAGCAGTTGTATCAAAAAAACATATACGTTAGGAATTTTGAATGTATCCCTAAGTGTAAATATCTTAAAAATGATGTCCAAATGAGGAAATGGAGACTAACATATATTCAAGGAGATGAGAAATGGGAAGAGATTCATCAAGTCATATTGCCAATGGGGTACAGAAAGGAGGTGATGCGAATGGTGCATCAGTTAGGAGTGATGAAAAAACAGACAGAATACAGAGACATTTTACTGGCCTGGGCTGCAACAGGATGTAGTTGAATTTTTCCAGATGCATCATATATGTCAGGTAATTGGAAAAGCACAAGCGATAATAAAACCTGCACCTTTCTTAACTATTCCGGCATTTGAGGAACCTTTTACAGGAGTCTTAATTGATTGGTTAGGTTCTCGATCGCAAACAAAAAAGTGGCCATCAGTATTTGTTAACAATAATGGATGCATCGACTAGATTTCCAGAGACCATCCCGAGGTGCAGTAACACAGATAAAAGAATTGCAAAGGAATTACTCTTTTTAAAAAAAAATAGATATGGACTACCAATGAAGATACAGTGAGACCAAGCTTCAAACTTCACATCTAATTTATCACGATAATGGCTTAGGAATAAAGCAACTCAAATCTACCGCATACCATCCAAAATTGCAGGGAGCGCTAGAAAGTGACATTAAACATTAAAGACAATGTTGAGGTCTTATAATCAGGATTATCCAGATGATTAGGGTGAGGGAATTCCATTTCCACTTTTTGTGATCAGGGATGCCCCAAATTAACAGAGCAAATTCATTCCACTGGAATTATTTTCGGGGCATTAAGTGAGAGGACCATTAAAATTAATTAAGGAGAAAATAGTAAATCAGAGTTCAAAGGCCACACATTTGGACTTGGTCTCAAAACCTAAGGAACGATTAATAGCGCTGGGGAGTTGGCTAGACAGCATTTAAAAGTATTGCAGCATGCAATAAAACAGGAAGCGGATAGGAAATTTTAAAAATTGCAATTTTGCGATCGGGGATAAGGTATTACTGGATTAGTGGTGCTGGAAGAGCACAGCAGTTCAGGCAGCATCCAACGAGCAGCGAAATCAACGTTTCGGGCAAAAGCCCTTCATCTGGAATAAAGGCAGTGAGCCTGAAGCATGGAGAGATAAGCTAGAGGAGGGTGGGGGTGGGGAGAGAGTAGCATAGAGTACAATGGGTGAGTGGGGGAGGAGATGAAGGTGATAGGTACCTGGGAGTTGCAGTGGGAGAGGGACTCCCTGAGATTCTTGTAGAGAGAGGAGGAAAACTAATTCAAGGCAGGCATCCTTGCAAGAGGATTCGCAGTAGGGTTAAAATCAACAAGGTAAAAACAATGACTGCAGATGCTGAAAATCAAATACTGGATTAGTGGTGCTGGAAGAGCACAGCAGTTCAGGCAGCATCCAACGAGCAGCGAAATCAACGTTTCGGGCAAAAGCCCTTCATCAGGAATAAAGGCAGTGAGCCTGAAGCATGGAGAGATAAGCTAGAGGAGGGTGGGGGTGGGGAGAGAGTAGCATAGAGTACAATGGGTGAGTGGGGGAGGAGATGAAGGTGATAGGTACCTGGGAGTTGCATTGGGAGAGGGACTCCCTGAGATTCTTGTAGAGAGAGGAGGAAAACTTCTACTGTTACTTCCAGTTATAGGTGAAACTTGAAAAGCAAGTTTAAGTCGGCCTTATCAAATACAACGGATATTGAGTGAGGGTAACTACTTGATAGGGACTCCAGAAAGAAAGAAATCTCACGGCGTATGTCATGTGAATAGACACAAAAGGTACTTTGACAGGTAAGGACAGCCAGAGAACTAGGTGTTAATGATTACGGCACAGAATCCACAAATTTAATTCCACAAATTAAAGTGGACAATGAGGTAGTTGTCTAAAATTGGGATAAATGATTGAGTTACATTTCTGAGAAAAATCGAAATGACCAGAAAGAGTTAGTACTATCACATGGGGAGATATGCAGATATTAACTTGGAAGTACTCACCTAATTGTGCATAATGTAGCTATAAGAGATGCCGTTACGATTAAGCAACATCGTTACAGGCATAATCCTCTAAGGTTGGCACAGGTTCAGAAGTAGATTGAATACATACTCTAAGATGACATAATCAACATGTGTTACAGTGACTGGAAATCACCCATAGTCATGGTGCCAAAGCCAAATGGTACCCAATGATTATGTGTGGACTATCGCAACATCAATGCAGTTAAAAAGGTTGATGCATACCCAGTTCCATGGTTGGAAGACTGTGTTGAAAATGTGGGACAAGCAACTTACATTTGGTATGAAAAATGTGCCGGCCACATTTCAGGGACTAACCAATAAATTGCCGGATTATCCAACCTGTGGTGTACATTTATGACTTTGTGATTTTTACTGACTCATGGAAGGAACACTTACAGAATCTAGCGGACTTGTTTGATCAACTTCGGAAGGCAGACTTGGTGGTAAACTGAGCGTAAAGTGAATCTGCCAAAGCAAAAGTCACCTTCCTTGGCCATGCTATTGGCCATAGATAAACGGTACCATGAGATTTAAAAGTGAAGGTAATTGGGGAATTTCCCATACCGTTGACAAAAAGAGCAGGACTAAGTGGATTTTATCAAACGTTTGTACCTGATTTTCGCAGTGTGACTGCTCCACTCACTGAATTGTTAAAGAAAGGCAAGAAGTTTCAGCGGACAGAGGACTGTCAGAAGGCATTTGGCGGAATTTGAAATATGTGGTAACCACTGCCCACGATCAGACACACCAGATTATGCAAAACCATTCAAGGTGGATTTAAATGTGGATTTCGGTGCTGGGCTCCTGCAGGAAATCGACAAGAAGACACAAAGACCTATTGGGTATTTCTCCAAGGAGTTGAACGTTCATTAGTAGAAATATTCAACAGTTGAGAAAGAGACTGTGAGCTTTGTGTTGGCACGACAACATTTCAGTGTTAACGTTGCCCGCAACATATCGGAGACAACCCTTTACACTGATCACAACCCAGTGAAGTCTTTTTGGAGAAATTTAAGGACAAAAATGCGAGACTGTTTAGCTGGGGCCTGTTGTTACAGCCATTCCATTTGAAAATTGTGCACGTGGAGGTCTTGAAAAAGTGATTGCCAATGCAAATGGAGACACTCAATGATGGAAGTTCCACACACTGAATCTGGATGTAGTGGTGCCTGTTCGCATGTTTACTGTAAACAAATGTATATGCGCATTTTAGAGTATGTACCACTATTTTTGGTGGATTTGAAAACTGATGCCATCTTTGGATATTGAAGATTCGATTTTATATTGGGGGAGTTGTCACAGAGGGGGTCTCTTGATAAGGTTATGTTGTCCTTGATTTTTTTTTTCAGAGAGGTTCTAAACATCCCAAGGTTCCAACATGTCTCAATATTGAATGCTTCATTGGGGTCCTTTGTTTTTTTGCCTAACAGATAATGCCTCGGACAGAGGGCTTTCAAGCCTTTTAAAACACTGGCACATTCAAGGGGATGTGGCCAGCTCTCAGCTGTACAGGTCAGTTCAGTTCGAGGGTTAGTTGAGTCAGGTTCAGTGTTGAAACTGGACGCTCTCCCCCTCCTTCAGCCCTCTGACTTTGTAACCGATAAGTTTTTTTGGGGGAAATGTTTACTCTTTGTGCTCAGGGGTTTGTTTATTCGGATTGTTGCAAGTAATTTGGATCAGCATCATTAATTGGAGATATCCTGTCAGTTTTGGAAAAGATGAATTGTTCAGGTACAGTATTTTCGGTTCGTTGTATTTCATTCCTTATTTTTGCAAATGCATTCTGTTGGTTTAAAAGTCGACTGTCAGACCAACTAATTCACTCTGGGAATATCCACTATAAACTTACCTTCAACAAGTGGCAACACTGCAGATTGGGCTATGTGCTTAAGAATGTTGTGATGGGTCGGGCCTGACCATAGCAATGTATAATAACTTTGTTTATTAAAAGTTATGGCTATGAGACAGAAAAGGCTGCGGCCAGAGGCTGAGGTGACTGGAGGGGAGTGCAGCATTATCTCCCAGTTACTAGTATTCAGCCATCACTGTTTTTGACAAATGGAATGAAATGCAATGCAGAGCAAGACAACAGATGACCCCTGGTTTATGGAATGTTGAACAACAATGTGAATGAAATAGGGCAATTTTAAATGTGAAGTACATAGTTATATTTTATATATTGACTTTTTAATCACAGGTTATACAGGTTGTTAAGATTGTTTATATCTGGAAGGGATATTCAGAAATAAAAACAGACATAGATAACAAAATGTATTTCATTATAGTGAGTTACAGCAGAGTAAGAGTGAGAATACAGCTCATACCGAGCTGGTACAGAGATGATGGGCTGCGTGACAGCCACCTTTATTGGACTTATTCAGAGAAATATATTGAAAATGTTCAGAGACTGAGGAGACAAGCTTCGTCATAAAACGCACAGACAATATCATAATTAATATACTATTCCTAATTTTTCATCAAGTGAAGCTGTCTATTAAAGGCCTTTTAAATCAAAATTACTTTGATGACATCCACGCATTTATTTTCAGAACTTAAAGAAGAAACAGACTCCAGTGTAATACATGCGTCACTGGCACGAGTGATGGGAACAGGAATGGAGCATATTGTCCAAATATAATCGGGTTCAACATCCAGAGCAACCAAGAAAAAGCAAAATATTAGAGAAAGTGGAAATCTGAAATACAAATGCAAAATGAAGGAGGAAAGCAACAGATTACACAGGATCTGGGCAGAGGAAACAGATCGAGTCTTAGATGAACCTGTTCTGAACAAGTTATGTTAGACTCAAAAAGAGTTAATTCCATTTTTTCTCTGCTCCAATACTGCCAGAACTGTGGGGTTTCTTTCCATTGGTACAATGACAGGAGACAGAGAGTAATGGTGGGTGGTTGTTTTTCGGACTGAAAGCTTGTGCCCAGCAGTGTCGCACAGAGGTTCGTTCTGGGTTTTCATTGTTTGTCATTTATGCAAATTATTTGCGTGAGAATATCGAAGGCACGGTTCATAAGTTTGCGGATGACACCAAAACTGGTGGCATCGTGGACAATGAAGAAGGGTTTCTAAGAATACAAAAGGATCTTGAGCAAATAGGTCAAGAGATTGACAAATAGCAGATAGAGTTCAAGCTGGATGAATGTGAGCTGCAGGCAATAATGTGTGTTTGTTGCCGTCTAGTGAATCGGGAATGGGATGATTTTATTCCCCATCTTGTTGGTTCAAAACATTGATATCCTTCATGATCTTTGAGAGACCTCACCCTCTCTGTGGTTACCCTCTTGCTGTTAATGTAGTTGCACAATATCTTTGGATTATCCTTAACCTTATCCGTCAATGCTATCTCATATCTGTTTCTGCTTTCGTGATTTCTCTCGAAATAATGCCCCACATTCTTTATATTGACTAAGAAATGAAATTGAATAAAGTTCTCTATGTCTAAAGTAAGGTTTTCTTTGATTCCTGAATAAAAGCTAAATAACTGTAGTTGTCCATTGTTCCTTAAGCTTACCAGCATTACCCTTCACTCTAAAAGGAACATAATGCCTCTCAACTCCCAACGTCATACTGTTGAACGCCTCCCACTTGTCGGACATTGTTTTACCTGCTAACAGTCTACTCCAATTAAACTTGGTAAGTCCTTGTCCCATGCCATTAAAATTTATGGTACTCCAATTAAAGCAAACATGAATGAAAGACTTATTATTTTCCATAACCATTATGAAACGAATAGAGTTATGATTGCAAAACCCAAAATATGCCCTCACGTTTACTTCAGTCACTTGCCCTGCCTATTGCACAAAAGAAGGACTAGTTTAGCTCTTTCTCTGTTAGAATCATCCGCATATTGAAGAAGAAAATTTTTGTGAACACATTTGACAAATTCTTCACCATCCAACCCGTTAACGCTATGGTAGTCCCAATCAATTTTTAGAAAATTAAAATCCCCCATTATTGTAAGCTTACATATGTCCGAGATCTCCCTTTATGTTTGTTTCACAATTTCTTTCTTACTTTGGGAGAGCATATGGTACAATACAATAAACGTGCTCTTTCCTTTCTTATTTTTAATTTCGACCAATATATTTTCAATGGACGATTTGTCACAAATGAGCATTTAGTTCAATCTGTTCAAAGTCAACTTTATTTTCTTATTTTTAATACTTCATGAATATTTTAACTGGATACTTGTTCAGAAATATCTTTCCCAGTTACAGCAATAATTTATTCCTTAATCAAAAATGGCAGACCTCCCCCTCCCTGCCCTCCGCATGTCCGTTTCCATCCTTTTAATGACCCTTTACATCTGGAACATTGAATTGCCAGTCTTGAACATCTTTCAGGCGAAAGTGAGGACTGCAGATGCTGGATATTAGAGTCAAGAGTGTGGTGGTGGAAAAGCACAGTAGGTCAGGCAGCATCCGAGGAGCAGGAAACTCGATGTTTCAAGCAAAAGCCTTTCATCAGCCCATTCCACATGAGCGGCTTTTGCCCAAAACGTTGACTTTCCTGATCCTCACATGCTGCCGACCTGCTGTGTTTTCCCATAAATACACTCTCGACTTGAACATCTCTCAACTAATTTTCTGTAATACATATGATGTCTCAATTCCATATTCTTAAACATGCCTTGAGTTCCTCAGCCTTCCCTGTAAGACCCCTTACATTGAAATAAATAAAATGTCGTGCTTCAGAATTACTATATAATCTTGACTGTCTCGTTTTTCTTTTCTAATTGACGTGCTCTCCTCACATTCATAAACTTCTCTAACCATCCTGCTATTTGTACTGCTACTTGGAATATCCCCCTTGCTGTCTCTATCAATATAAAGTTTCCCTACATAGAATGAGCAAATCTCCCAGCTAAGATATTCGTTGCTTTCCAGTTTTGATTAGAACAATCTTTTCTGAACAGGTCATTTCTATTGTAAAATAGATTCCATTTCCCCAAAAATCGAAATCCCTCAATAACACAATAGCTCTTCAGCCATTGATTTTTCTCCTTTAACCCTTTGTTCCTTCCCAGTTGAGTTTGGCATTGGGAGTAAACAAGAAAGTATTGCTTTAACGGTTTTATTTTTAATACTCTACCTCACCTCTTAAGTTCACTCTGTACTGCTTTAATCTCCCTAAAAAGTGTCATTCCTGCCATTATCTCCAATAATGTTTGGCTATTCAATCTCACCTTTAACTACGTGCTTGAAATGTTTCGAAACGTTCTTAATCCTCGCACAGGGAAAGCAAAAACCATCCTAAATTAACGGTCACTGCCCCAGAATCTCCTGTTGATGCCCCTGATAGAAAAGTCCACTGAAGCAATAATTCTACTAACTCTTCCCAAACGCTGCTGAACATAAGAATCATTCCAATTGTCCAATAATTGATTGCCCTTCCATTTTCCTCAGACAGGCAATCCCCTTCAGCTATTCTAAAAGCAGAAAAGCATATTGATAGATGTATAGCCACCCGTTGACATGAACTACCTTCTTATCTTTCCTGACAGTCACCCAACTATCTAACTGATTTGCTGGATAGCATTTTTTACTAAATCGTCTAGCCATCTCTCACAGTACCTTATATGTAGCCTTAATAACATTATGCATAAAAGTAGGATTGCTTTTGACAACTTATATAGATGTTACCTTTCATTACCTACAGACAATAACGGTTAAAAAAATGGAAAAATATATTCATATACGCATCAAACATATAACAGGTAAACAAAATCAACCATTTAGCTAATTATATCAATAAAAATATTCCTCTTCAATAAATCCCGAGAAGAAAGTAGTCTCCTCCGAAGCTGAAAACGTCTCGGACTCTCCGGAAGGAAGGTACAAGTCCGTAATTTAAAAAGAGCTGATTAATTTTTCAAAGCAAAAACACATGTGCAATGTAATAAAAGAAACCTTTTAAAACAGAAATAAACTTTTCCTTTCTTTGTAAACCACCCTTAAAAAACTCTTTTAAAACAAAAATTCGTTTGAAAGAAAATTGCGAGGTGTTTTTGATTGTTTTTGTATGTAAATGAAACAAAATAGAAAAAATGATGTTAAATTAATAAACGATAATAACTATATCAACTGCAAAAAATACTACATTAAATATTCAACTGTCTGCAATCCCAGGAGCAGCTGTAAGATCCATGCTGCTCAAAGAACATTATGTGAAACTGTCTTTACAATATGAAGAAATGTGGATACATGTTTTAATTATTTGTTCCTAATTCAACGTGACTTTACAATACGGTTTAATCTCCTTCCACGATTCTAAATATAGAATTTAATTGAATCTTTATCCTCATCACTCGAACTCTTTCAAACAAAATTGTGCATCTGTGTTCATCGTACAGACGGAAAGTTCCTTCAGCTCTGAATATTGCAGGAATGATACAAATAACATTACCCGGGTCTACGTAAAACCCAAATGTTGCAGAGAAAGCCACCTACATCTAATCCAATATTAATTACGTACAAGCCTTATGAATAAATCATAGAGAAGGGCATAGTATAAAAGGCAAATTCAGCTTCATGTCCAAAATAAAATTCGTGGCTCCCTCATAAAAAACCTCAACCGCATTTCACTATAAATTCACAAAAATAGGAATAACAAGAGAACGGGAAGAAAATCAAGGCTAAGTAGTGAACTTCATAAATGATGATGATGAGAATGGGAGGGATGGAGTTTGGGGGAATGATAAATAACGTTGTGGATGACACAATGATGAGCAGATGGTTCATAGAGACGAGTAAGGTGTGAGGTTGCAGGGGGGTATAAACCAACTGTTCAGGTGGACAGATCAATTGCTGATGAAAAATTTAACACATATAAATGTGATACATTTCTGAAGTATTAAGACAAGAGAGTACTCAAACTGAAGAGAGGCTTGTTTTACTTGATTTTACTTTTAAGCAAAGAATGTTGAGAGGTGCTCCTGGTGGTGGTGTTTCACAACATGAGGGGTATGCACAGAATGATCAGAGAGCAGCTTTTCCCCTTACTCGTAGTCTCAATAAAAAGGAGACACACTTATAAAGTGAAAGGGGTCTCACCATTAATCTGTAAACTGTAGAAAAACTTTCCTAGGTCTAAATGTATTTGGTGTTAAAATATTTTAAGATTTACATTGCCTTCTGAAAAATGTGATATTGAAGCAGAGGTTTGTCCTGTTATCCAGATTCCCCATTCCTCGTGCCTCCGTTTCTCATTCTGTTCATTGAAATAATACAACTTTTCCATTCAACTCTCCAACATGCTCAAACACAGACACAGTTTCTGAACTATGATCCAAAGAACAATATTTGCCCGTTCCCCTGACCTCTTTAAAGACTTATATCCTCTTCACGTCTTCCTTTTCTAACCTTTTCAATGTTTGTATTATTTTATAATAATTCAAAATATTTTTCATAAGATATACAGTCTGACACTTTCCAACAGTGTTGATAATGTAATATCTTTACTCACTAGCTAAACTATAAAGTTAGAACAATGCTAAAATGTTTTGAGGTCCTGTCACTCACTTCTCAGACTGAAGTTGCAGCAAATAGTCATTGAAATCTCAAAAAATTGCCAAGTATTTACTTCTGATCGGAATGGTAATTTGTCTCTTTATTATGAAAAGGGCAAGTTAATTACGGACTGTCTGTCTGACTGCAACATTTTGATGTGGTTTACTCCAGGCCATTAAACATCAGGAATAAAGAGCAGGGATAGGCCAACTGGGTGCCAGGCCTGCTGTGAGAATCAATAAAGCCTAACTGCGCTCTTTTCTCCACATTAATGTCTTGTTCCTGACACACAGAGCAACCTACACCTCCCTTGACCAAAGCCCAGGAGTCATGTTACCCCAGCCACCAACAATGCATAAAATTCAAAGAACTGCAGATGGAGCAACACAAGAACATAGAAATTAGGAGTGGTGGAAGGAAATTCAACTTTGCACTTATCCACATTAAATACCATCTGCCAGATATAACAATCTGCCCCAATTTCCAATATTCATCTGTAAACTCTTTATTCCCATATTACAGCCTGTTTGCCACCTAGTTTAGTATCATCTGTGAATTTAGTTGCTACACTCTGTCTCTCCTTCCAAGTTATTTGGATTGATTGTAAACAGTTGAGGTCTGAGAACTGAAACCTGCAGCACCTGACTAGTTTTAGTTCGTCAGAGAAAGACCAGTTATCCCGATGCTCTGCTTTCTGCCAGTAAGCCAATCTTTTTTCCAATTCAGTATTCTACCCGTAACCCCCTGGGATCTAACCTGCTAGATCAGTCCTTTATGCAGCACCTTGTCAAATGCCTTCTGACGTTTTGATGTACAGCAGTTGCTGTATCCCAATGATCCACATTGTTGGTTACATTCTCAAAGAACTCCAGCAGGTATGTCAAGCACAACCTGCCCATCATGAAACCGTGCTAACAGTCGTGAACGGATCTTTGTTTTTCCAAATGTTCAGTTATTTCTTACGTTATGGTTGACTGAAGAAACTTCCCCACTACAGAGTTAAAACTCACTGGTCTAAAGTTTGTCATTTTTTTCCTTTCTCTTGTTTTGAATACGAGTGTCACATTATTAATTTTCCACTAGTTCTGCACAGTTCCAGAATCAAAGGATTTTTTGAATCTCGTAACTAACACATTAGGTACCTCTGCTGTTACCTCCTTTAATATAATAGACTGCAGGCCGAGAGCCTGACCTCCCTCTAATCCCATCAATGTGTTTAATACCTTTTTCCCTCAGCATCGTACTTCCATCAAGATCCTTTGCAGTTGTCGTAAATTTTGGGAAGAGATTATCTTGCACTGTGAAAGCAAGAAGTGTTGGCTTTACCTCTGCCACTTCTGAGTTTCCCATTACTACCCCGCCGTTTTCATTCTCTAAAAGGCCAACATTTTCGTTCAGCATTGTTTTACGTTTTGCCGACTCGGAGAAGTGTTTTTTTTAACAATTCTTATGTTTTCGACACATTTTCCTTCGTAGCCATTTTGATTTTGTTTTTAGCAAAAGTTTGCGAAAAATTAAAGCGTTTTTCTTTATTCTATTCATAGGAAGATGGCGTCGCTGGTTAGACAACACTCATTGTCCTTCCCTAATTGCCCAGAGGGCAGTTAGCGTCAAGCAAATTTGTGTGGATTTAAAGTCACATGTAGATCAGATCAGTTAAGGATGGCGGTTTCCGGTCCTAAAGGACATTCATGAAACGTATGGATGTTTCAAACAATAAGCAATTGATTCACTATTATCAATAGACTCTTAATTCTAGGTTCATATTGAATTTAAACTCCACCATCTGCAATGGCGGCACTTGAACGTGAGTCCCCAGAACATTATCTGGACCAGCAGTCGGTGATAATGCCACCAGGCTATCACCTTCATGTTAGTATCGGCTTCTTTGTTGAGACATGAATCACTTTTCACCTTTTTAAAATTCAACTTCCACTCAGGATTGCACTTTAATTAAGGAGTTTGGACTATCTCCCGTAGTAGTTGCCACTGTTCTTCAAATGTGCCGACTTTTAATGTTTTTTGCCAAGTCCATTCAGGCCAAGCCCTTCTTCAGGCCAGTTAAATTATCATTGTCCAACACCAAACCTCACATCTGTGACTCTTTCTTCACTGTTTCAGTCTGAATGTGAAACTGCAGGATTTTGCGGTCACTCTTTCTGAGGTGATCTTGTACTACAGTATGACTTATCACTCCTTCTTCATTATATTATAGCAAAGCCAGTTCTCTGTTTGGTTCCTCGAGGTGTTACTCGAAGAAATAATCCCTCATACGTTCGATGAATCATTCTTTGAGGTTCCCCTTGCCAATTGATTAATCTAGTTAATCCTAGGAGACTCTAACCCCAACCACATACCCAGAGGACTCTAACCCCAATTCCTGTACAGCTGGTAGAAAGTTTAACCCTTTGTGATTTGGTTTGAATGCACGTTTGTTTGTTGGTGAATGAGTGTTTGTGCTTTGTTCCCTGGAGGTTGAGATCCGAGACTGTTTTGAATCTGATTTCTATTATGGAAATTTAACATGATTTATTTTAAGGTTAAGGATATTACAGTCATTATGAAATAAAATGTTAACTCCTTTTCTTTTACAGGTCATGACTGCCTCACTATCAGTTTCTAACTAATCTCTTTTATCCTTACATACCAGTGATTTATGGAGGGCAATTGACGTTTCAGTTCAACATTAGATTGTAATTTTAAAAATCCAATGGTTAATATCTGTGTCCTTGGATTCGGCCATTATTCATGCATTAGACGTTGTTTTAAACTTGAATAGACAAATCCTTTTAAGACACCTCTGATTATTTCACTACCTATGGTATTGTAATTGAGCAATGACTGGTTAAGACTACTTAAGAAAACTAATTTTAGGATTAAATTAAGGAAATGAAACAGGGTAATTATAGTGGATTTCAAAGTTAGGAGCTGTATGCATTTTACATTTTAAGTATTAAATACTGAATAAATGAATTTATATTATATAAACATATATTTACAGGTAAGGTTCCAAAATGTATCGTTAGGAACAGGCTTTAAAGTTAGACAAGCATAAATTGATGAATTTGTATTTGAAGTTATAGGGAGCAAACAAACATCTGGCAACGTAACATGAGAAGCAGAAACAAAAGGCAAAAATAATGGTAGCCAACGGTTGATGAGTTTATAAAAAAAGTCAAACCTAAAAGGAGAAAGAAACCGGAATGGTGGTGGGCAGCATGTTGAAAATAAAGGGAGGAGATGTTAAGGTGTTTGGTGGACAGGGAGGGGAATCGAGGTGGAAATCCTGACAGGTGGGATGTTATTACTGTGGAAACGCAGGTCACATTAAGCAGGAGTGTCCGGATCTGAAAAGGGCAGAGAGGGCGATATTGCATATGAATCTCTATGAAGAATAGCGGTGTCAGGGGTTCCTGCCCCCTGGGGCCCACCAGGAACACTTGATAAATTTAAAGGTGCGACTTTATAATAAGGACGTCGTTTTCCTAGACGATACGGGGGCAGCAAGGTCATCCTTAAATTTTAAGCGCAAGCGAGGAGGAATGAAAGGGTTAATTGGATTATGGCCACAGTTCTGTGATGAGAGGCACGAAGAATCAGTTTTGCGCTCATGACGAGATATTGCTACCAAATTGGCGATTGGATTAACCGCAAATGGTGCTGTGAAATCTGTTGAGGTTCTTAAAAATGAAGGTGCTCAAGCAAAACAATTACAGAAACAGAATGAGAAGTCACAAGTGATTGGTAAACAAACAGAACTGCGCTAGTACAGTTTTTAAAAAAATGTTTTGGTCACTTGTGTTTCCAACCTGAATTACAGATAATGATTATATTATTTATATTATATATATAATTAATAATTAATATTTATAATAAATCGATTGTGCTAGCCTGAATCAATATTAATTGGCAGGATGCCTTCACACATTCTCAGTGACCTGTCCTATTGATTCATGGTTAATTTAAAACATGACCACATTAATTCATTGTTAATTAAAGAATGGAAAGCTACATTACTGGCCGATGAGGTAACTAACAAAGCAGCCCTGAACCCACAAGAAGCAGTGATTTATTCCCTAATACCTAATGTCCCAGGTCCTTGGGAAGCTCCAATATTTACTGAAAGAGAGGAAAAAGAATTGAAAGATTTAGGGGGTGTAAAAACAGCAGACGAACATTGGATGTTACCTGATGGAAGGGAAATGTTAAACAAAATGATGCACGAAATGATGGCTGTCTGACATCAGGGGAGCCACTGGGGAGTGCAAGCAATGTGTGATTTAGTCTGGAGGAAATATGGATGCAACGGGATACATGTGATAGCCAAACAGATATGTGAGGGATGCATAACACGTAAAAACGTAAACAAGAACGTGTTAAGGAAACAAGTCCCAGGAGGGAGAGAACCTGGGCTAAGAACATTCCAGAGCATCCAAGTAGATTATCCCGAATTACCCCGAGTGGGAAGACTGAGATATATGTTGGTAATAGTTGATCATTTATCCGGATGGGTGGAGGCATATCGTCTAGCCACTGCCAAACCCAGAAACTAAAGATTTGTTCTTAAAGAAGTATGTACTGGATTTGTCCTCCTCTTTGTCTTTCCTCAGGAAACAGAGTTTATTGGCACAGACTCCACCCCTTGTATTCGCTGTTCATCTGATTCAACAGGGAGATTGGGTCTTAGTAAAATCAAGGACAGGGACTAAATTGCAACTGGACTGGGAAGGGCTGCGGTACTTTTGACCGAAACGGCAATAAGGACGGCGGAGAAAGGCTGGACTCACTACACTCGGATCAAAGGGCCAGTGGAATCTCCAGTTGAGGAAGAAGTCTAGACAGCCAAATCAATGCAAGACCCCCTGAAACTCAGGCTAAAGAGACTTTGAGTAACAAATTATACAGTGGTGACGCAAGTGCAGGATTATTTCTCTAGGATTGAATCTTAAGTCTTTTGGTGCTTCAGCATGATGTTTAGAATGCTGGGGATGCTTAGAGTTATGATAATAGCTCTCTTATTATTGGGATTTTGTCAAACATCAATGTCATATGTGTTATTAATGGTTCCTGAGTCTGATAACCCGCAAGTAATAGACGCCGATGCATGCAGCTTGGTAACTTGTGGGGATGTAGATAATCAGGGACAGTACCGCAGCTCAGAGATACATCTTAAGTCCTATGGGAATGGCCTCGGTGATGGTACTTGGTATAATAGTCTCGTCACAGTACACCGGGCCACTTTCCGACCAGCTTTTGATTCTCCCGATACAGTGTAACCCAATATACTTAACGATAATGAAACATCGCACGAAGCAACTCTGGGGTGGCGGGGTGGGGGGGGGGCGCCTATCAGGTACAATTAAATGAAACCTTTGAGATAGAAATGAAAACTAACGGGAATGAGTTCTTGTGCTGTTGTTTTCGAATGAGCGTAGGACAGGGAAAACGGGCAGAATTACTGGATAATAAGGTACAACCTTTCACCCCTCCCGATGACTTTAAAGTAGTAAAAATTATAGAGGTAAAGGACTTAAACAGACCACTGAAATAGAAACTGGGTACGGGGATGCAAATGCCTGGATTGAATGGGTAAAGTACACTGTAGAAATTCTGAGCAAGACCAATGCTGTGCAAGTGCCTCTGGTATACCAGTGGCCCAGGTGGTTTCTTTTCCGCTCGGGTGGAAGCGATACAGGAAGAGCATGAAATGTATGATAGCCCTGTATCAGGATGAGACTGCATGGAATGATAGGAACTGTACCTCCCTATATATGATGTTGCCTCCCTTGGAGATGAAAGACTTAAAAGCACCCCCCGAGTCAGCTCTCTTTTGGTGGGTGACAGTTATTAAAAATGTAGATTGGATAAATTACATTTTCTTTAACCAACAGCTATTTATAAATTATACAAGAGGTGATGTTAAAGGAATATCGGAACAGCTTGATGTGACAAGTAGGATGGCTTGGGAAAACAGAATGGCCCTTGATATGATCCTAGTGGAAAAAGGGTCTGTGTGTGTGTGTGTGTGTGTGTGTGTGTGTGTGTGTGTGTGTGTGTGTGTGTGTGTGTGTGTGTGTGTGTGTGTGTGTGTGTGTGTGTGAGATGTTCGGAGGAAGCTGTTTTACCTTCATTCCCAATAACACTGCACCTGATGGTTCAATTACTCGGGCCGTAAGGGAATTGACTACCTTAACAGAGGAACTGCTGATAATTCAGGAGAAGACACATCTCTCACGGGATGGTTTCAATCATTGTTTAGAAAATGGAAGGGAATGGTGGTTTCCATCCTTACTTCCCTGATAGTAGTAGCCGTGGTATTAGTAGCCATTGGCTGTTGCGTCATACCCTGTATTTGAGGGCTCACCCAAAGACTGATTGAGACAGCCTTAATGAAAGAGATGCCCCTAAAAGGGAATCAGGCAGCAGGACTTTTTTCTATTAAATAATGAGGGGCTGAGTGAGACCAAGATGGATGAAGTCTCAGGAATGATGCTTGTGAATTTTGGGGGCGATGCTTAAAGGAAAAATTGCAGAAACAACAATTTAATGTAAAAATAGAAAGGGGGAATTGTGAGGAGTAATTATACATGTTGTTATCTGCAACAATCACAATGCTGAAAAATGAAAGTGAAAGAGTGGTGTAGGTTAAGCGAGATATGCTTGTACAAACAGTTATAAGCATCTGTTTCCCGTTTCTGCAAAAATAAAAAATAAACACAATCAAGAGTTCATAAGGCTCAGTATGGGCAAAGAATGGAAGGAAATGTTGCTTTAGCGAAGAAGGAAGCAGATGACATTCAAGGAGGATATATAACAATAGACCATAGAGGGATGTGGTGAAACAGCCAAGCAGGACATGCATTTTTGACACGAACAAGGCCGGATGAGGCAAGAGATAAACAGCCGTGTTGAAAGAAGTGGGAGATGTAAACAGGGGAGAAGCAATGGAATAAGTGAGGGAGGAGTAAAAGAGGAATGAATTGTACTAAAAGTTGTGCACTTGTTAAATTCGGTGTGCCTATCTTATAGGCACCACTCTTGCAAGAGTATAATAACCGATACTGCTGCTTCAGATCTTGTCTCAGACTGAAGTTATTGAATTCAGTGGGTTCTATTTCCCACACAACCATGGAGATCCTGCTTTTAAACTCAGGTCATGGTTCCTAAACATTCTTTGCTGGACCTTTCAGTCCTCTTAAGGATGTCATTCGTATTGATGTGTACCACAACCGCTGGCTGTTCACCCTCCCCCTTTAGTATGCCCAGAACATGCTCGGAGACATCCCTGATCCTCGCACCAACCGCCCTTTGTATGAAGAATTCATAGAATCACTGCAGTGGGAAAACAGGCCAGTTCACACAGCACGTCCACGCTGACCCTCTGAAGTGTAACATACTCTGACCCATTCCCCTACTCGATTACTCTGAATTTGCCCCTGACTAATGCACCTAACCAGCACATCGCTGAAGACTATTGGCAAAAAGTAAGCAACCGAGACCCATTCTTTTACCCTTTGTTGAAATTGCTTTCTCACAACAGAAATACTGAGCATTACCAGCAACTTGCGGATTTGTCACTGATGATATTTGCATATTGACAAAAACATACACAACTCAGACTTGAAATAAAGCTGAATTTAAACTCTCAGGAGAAAACTAAATATTTGGTCATTCAATGATCCCAGTAAAGCTTTATTGAATTACTCCTGTTCTCTCTGTGAACGTCATTTGTTCACTTTCCCAATCCTGAATAAAGGAGATTTTTGCATTTTCTTTTAAATCAGAAAGCTCAGAAAAGTTGCACATTTACTTCTTCATATGGGAATGTGATTGCATCTCATTCGTTCATCTCATTTCAATTACAGAGGATTATTCACAAAACACACACAATGTATGACTTTGTCGAAGAATACCAGTAACATTGTAAGCAATTGGAATCATAACTGGAAAGAAGGATTTAGACAAAGGAAGGATGAGAGAAAGCGGGTCTTATTTTGAAAAAAACTATTATGTGAATTTAGGTGATCAAATTCATGGAAAACTACATAGGGCTGACAAACGATATTGATATGAAGGTGTAGCGGTGTACATTGTTCTAAAAAAAGTTAAAATGTAACATTTGACTGTGAAACAAATAATGAATCTGAGTTGTCATGGTACAAAAAGAAATTCAAATTCGGCCAATCACTTTAACTATGCAAACACTCTGAAATCCAATGGAGTTTGAAATATAATGTATTTGATGAAATCAAAATCAATTAAATAATCCAATGTTTTGAGGTGTAAAACTGGACAGTTTATACATTGAGGGAGAGAACTGCCAAGCGCATCCACAAAGATAGACTGCTAGCTGAAGAGCTTTCTGAAAGGTACCTGTCTGTAAGATGTTTGCACAGCAGAACATCAAAGTCAACCGCGATAAAAATCTACAGAGAAAAATCTGCAAAGGAGACTTGACAAAGCTGACTGGTTTTGAAACGTGATTGTATTCTTTTCAAATCTTAGTCATGGTGTTTTCTTTCATTGGACCAGTATTGTAGAGTGGGAGGTAAAAGATAGGTTTAACGAAACGAGTTCTAAATAGTTGTGTATTTTAATATTCTCTGTTGGACTTAAATAACAAAACTGTTAATTTTACTTTAAATAGTGACCTCTGTAAATGGATCTTTGCCTCTCGAAAGTTAACAGATTCCAGCATGACGTGCACTTTTTTCTCTGTGGCTGGTTCAGATTAGGAGAGGGGTTTTCTCTGTGTCATAACAGTTTGGGGCCTTTTGTCTGCGATTTGAACAAGTTTAGACAGATCCAGTCTGAGATTTGGGCAGAGCTAAATGTGTTTGAGGTATGAAAATGCACAGTAGATTTAATCATTGACACGTTATTATCCGGGAGCTTTAAATAAAAAGTCGATGAGTCACTTTGTTTAATTTCGGTGACTTGTGGTTGGTTAAATTTAAAGTGAGAGAAATGGCTCTTTAAAAATGTTAAAGAGATTCTGGGGTTTTAAGATGATTCTCACATTTGCGGAAGGCATTTAGAAGAAAAAATAAAGGCCAAACATTTAGAATTAGCAAAGAATTTAGATTTTGGGTGTAACCAAGAACAAGAGTAAAGCTGAAATTGTCAGGAAATTACTCAAACAATAAGGTGTGCCAGAGAAACAGAAAAGTGTAGGATATTTAGAAAAAACTTGAATTACAATAGAAGAAAATGTAGTTTTAAAGATAAACAAAGGGAGAGAGAAAGAGAGAAGCAAGAGAAAGCAAGAGGGAAGAGAGAGGGGATTAAAAAGAGGGGAGAAGGTTCTCAGCTGAGCAAATGGAGAGTGAATTTGAACTTGAGAAGTTGTGATTTTGTAAGCAAAGTCAAGTGAACAGGCTGGAGAGTAAAAGGGACATTAGTGATTTATACAACTATGTCAAGATTCTGCCACATTTTGATGAGAAAGATGTTGAAGCCTTCTTTATTTCATCTGAAAAAATGGCTAGGCAGGTAGAGTGGTGAAAGGATTTATGGGTAATGGTAGTTCAGGCTAAGCTGGTCGGCACAGTTAGTGAGGTATTTGCTGCCCTGCCAGTTGAGGGGTCAAGAGATTATGAAGACATGAAACAAGATATTTTATGTGCTTACGAATTGGTACTGGAAGCATACAGATAGCAGTTCAGAAACATAAAGAAGGAACAAGATCAGCCTTATGTTGAGTTCGAAAGAATTAAACATTGGCATTTTGATAGATGGCTGAAGGCTTTAAAGACAGATAAGACTTGTGAGGCTCGAAGGGAGATTATTCTGCTGGAGTTTAAAACCTCACTTCCAGAGATGATAATAATTCACGTGGAGGAAAAGAAAGTTCAGAAATTGAGAATGGAAGGAGAATTAATAGATGAATACATGCTGCTGCATAAGACAAGCTTCCAGCCAGAATTTTGTCCTGTGAGGAATAGAGTTTGGAAAAGTGGAGATGCTACACTATAAAAGAAAGAGTAGAACATATGAGTTTACCACAGGTTAAAGAAGCTGCCCAAGAGAGTGAAAAGGAGGTGAAAGGCCTCAGGTGTTTTCACTGTAATGGAGTGGGACACAGAAAATTACAGTGCCGGTGGTTTCCGAAGGTCATTGGGAAAAGGTGTTTTCACCGACATAAGGAGGTTAATGTAAGGACTGTAGGAAAAGATGTGGTAAACGAAGCTAAGCCAGTGGCATTAGTGAAAGATTTAAAGGAAACCCCAACAAGATCGAAGAGCTGCAGGAAAGTGCACAGCCAAGAGGGGGCTGGGTATAGAGTTAGTACCTGATCTCTCTATAGAGTTTGCGTCTGTGAGTAAAGTTTACTCAGAAATAACAGGGGTAGAAGAGCAAGAAGTTATCATTTTGAGAGATACATGATCTAACCAGTTGATAATAGGAAGAGATGAATGAATTTGAAGTCTTTCTGATCCGTTACCCAGGAATGCATTAATTTATGGGAAAGACGTACAGAAATTTAGAATTTCCCTATGTAAGATCGGGTTGGAGTGCCTAATCAAGACTGGGGAAGTTATAGCGGGAAAGATTGACAGACTGTCACATGCAGGAATGCAGTTTGTTCTTGGGAAGGGTTTAGCAGGGTCCAAGTTGGGAGTGACATCCCTTGTTGTGGAGAAGCCCAAGGAAGACAAAGAAACGGAAGTGTTAAATTGGAAATATCCTGGTATTTTCCCAGGCTGTGCAGTCACCATATCCCACTATTATAAGTCACTGCACGAAGGACAAACTATAGACAAAGATGAAGGAGTTGAGATTCAGTTAACGGACACCCTGTTTGCCGTAATGGTGCAGGGAAAACCTGAACAGGCAGTGGGTCAGACAGAGGTGTTTTGTCCTGAAAGGCTAAGGGACTTGCAACAGACAGAAAGACGATAAAAGATATATATGTGAAGTGTACTCTGAAAAGGAGGCAGAGGATATTCATGAGAGTTGTTATCTGAAAGATAGAGCTTAAGACAGAAATAGAGACCACATCAGGTCACATTTGAAGACTACTTCATGTGACTTATAAATGAGTGTGCAGGTCCCCTCCTGAAAAATAGAGGAGAGAAAGAATTGGAGAAACAGGTGTTATTTACTCCCCCACAGAGTGAGGAATCAAATCCAAATGTCGTGGATTTTGATGTGCCTCAAAATATGTCAAAATCGTAGAATTCCTTGAGCAGTGGGGTAGATTAGTAAACTATCTGTCTCAGGATCATAGAACACAGTTGAAAGGTTTGTTATTGCAATATGAGGACATATGTTAGAATCATATGGTGGGGACTATTGTATATGAAGTTGTTCTAGAGAGTACTGTTCCGATAAAACAATCCATATCGGCATTATCCCTCAAAGCCAGACAGGTCCAGAAGGAGGTGGAGGATATGCTCAATGAGGACATCATTGAACCAAGCCCGAGCGAGTGGAGCTCGCCGATCATCTTAGTTCCCAAACCGGATGGGACTCAATGATTTTGCTTGGATTATTGGAAGATCGAGACTGTTACAAAATCAGACTTACATCCAATACCGACATTGGAGGACTGTATCGAGAAAGTTGGACAAGTCAGTTACATCACGTGGTTTCTGGCAGGTACCTTTATCAAAGACAGTGAAATAAATTTCTGAATTGTAACACCAAATGGTCTTAATCAATTCAAAGTGATGCCATTTGGAATGATGAACACACCCAACAAATTCCAAAGACTCACGAACAAACTGTGCAGTCCATTTAGACAATGTAGTGATCTTCCCTAAGTCCTGGAAAGATCACTTGGTACAGTTGGCAGAGCTTTTTGAATGAATACGAGAAACAAATCTGCTGATAAAATTAAACAAAACACAATTTGTGAAAGCAGATATGATGTTCTCGGGACAAAATATCTGTCATGGAAAGTTGATCCCATGGAATGCAAAGACCAAAACAACCGAGGAATTTCCATGGCCAACCTCGAAGAAAAAGATGCTTCGCTCCTTCGGAGTCAGCGGGATTCTGTCGGAAGTTTGTTTCAAATGTCAGCAGTGTAGTGGCACCGTTAACCGACTTGCTGAAGAAAAACACAAAGTATTGGATGACAGAACAATGCCAGGAGGCATTCGACCATTAAAAAGAAATATTGAGCACCAAACCAGTTTCAGCTACACCAACGCTTGAAAACATTTCAAAGTTGCCGTCAATTTGAGTGACATAGGAGCTGGAGCTGCACTGCCATGATATGGGATCGTCCGTTTCAAAGAAGCTCAGCATCCACCAGAGAAAATATTCCACGATTGGGAAATGACTATTGAGTTTGGTACTAGCCTTATAACATTTTAATGTGTACTCACAAACAGAGTGTTGTAGATGGTTGTGTACATGGAGCCCAATCTGCTTACATTCTTTGAACGCTTTTAAGACTATTTCATTGGAGTCTTATGTTACAGACTTTTAATTTAAAAATCGTACACGTAGCGTGTCGGAAGTATGTAATCTCAGATGCGTTCTCACAAATTTAACTGATAACGATTAAACGAGATTTGTAATTATCCAATGTTAAATATAGGTAAAGGGGAAGAAGTTAAGGTTAACTTAGATTTAGGTTATCTGTATGTTATGGTAATGTGTTGAAAGAATAGAAAAACAAATGAGACCGTATTTTCATTATGATTGTTCTTTTTTGAGAGAGAAGGGGTTATGAATGTGTAAAGGGTATTGTACCTTTAAGAGAGTTGAAGGATTTCCAAGCACAGTGAGTTCTGGAAAATTTACAATGTAACATGTGGTCCAGCAGCTTGCAGTACCTGCGTTGCTATGAGACAAAAAATAAAATCAAATTTGATCAATCCATTTAAATTATGTCCCAAGAAGCTAAACTACAATCGAGTTTAAATTTGGAATTTGGCAATATTATAAAAAAAGGAAATTACCCGATGATTTGGGATAGAAAGCTGAAAAGAAAATTGACCAGTTAGGGGAGAACTGTCACACCACCAACATCGGCAGACTGACCGGAGAATAGCTCTCCGAAATGTACCTTTGTTTATCAATGACCTGTGACACAGAAACTCTAAGGAGAAGAAGCGAAGACAGAGGACGATACAAAGAGAATATTCGACAGCTGGCTGGTTCTGAAATTTGATTGTTTTGGTATATCTTAATTGGGGATGGGTGGGGTGGGGGGATTATCGGACCAGTATTATAGAAGAGTAAGTAAAAGTTTGGTCAGAGAAAGGAGTTGCAAAAAGTTGTTAGTTAATTATTCCCTGTTAGACTTATTTTAAAAAGTGTTAATTTTTGCTTTAAATAGTGACCTTCAGGATGGTTATTGACCTTCCGAATTTTTACACATAACAGCATGCGCTAAATCTTTTCTGTGTTGCAAGTTTAAATTAGCGTGGGGTGGTGGAGATGGTGGGAGGGGGGGAAGGTTTCCCCCGTGTTGTAACATATTAAATCGGATTTCTCTGCACAGATGCTGCCAGACCTGCAGAGCTTTTCCAGCACATTTCTGTCTTAATTTCTGGTTTACGAAATCTGAAGTTCTCTTGACTTTCTTATCATTGACAGCCACGGTTGAGGTCCTGGAGGACAAGAAGACAGCTAATGTTGTTACATTATTTGTAATTTGGCTGCAAAGAAAACCCAGGGATCTACATACCAGTGAGTTTGATGTCAAGGGTGGAGAAGTGTTTGTAGGAGATTCTGAGAGGCAGGATTTACATGCATTTGGAAAGGCAAGGGCTGATTAGGGATATTCAGCACGGCTTTATGTCTGGGAATCCATGTCTCACAAACTAGATTGGAGGTTTTGAAGAGGTGACCAGGAAGATAGATGAAGGTAAAGCAACATGCGTTGTCTACGTGGACCTTAGTGAGGCACAACAAAGTTCCACATGGTAGTCTGTTTAATAAGGTTAGATCACAGGAGATCAGGGACAGCTATCCAATTAGATACAAAACTGACTTGACTGTAGGAGACAGAGGGTGCTGGGAGAGATTTGCTGTTCGAATTGGAGGCCTGTGTCCAGCGTTGTTCCACAAGGACCAGGCTGCTGTTGTTCATGGTTTTTGTAAATGGTTTGGATGAGAACATTGGAACCGTGGATAGTAATTTGGAGATGAAACCCCCAAAATTGGACTTATGGTGGACAGTGAAGAAGGCTATCTTAGGGAACAAAGATATCTTGATCTACTTGACAAGTGGGCTGAGGATTGGCTGATGGATCTTCATGCAGATAAATGCGAGATGTTGCATTTTGTTAGACAAACGAGTGTAGGATTTATTCAGAAAATGGTATCGCGCTGGGGAGCGTTGTCAAACAGAGACATCCAGGGTCCAGGTACATAGTTCCGTGAAAGTGGAGTCGCAGATTGACAGGACAGTGAATAAGGCATAATGCAAGCTGACTTCCATCGGTCAGTGCATTGAGTATAGGAATTAGCACATCATGTTGTGGCTCTACAAGAGAATGGTCAGGCCACATTTGAAGCAATTCTTGTTGTCCTGCTATTGGAAGAATGTTATAAACTGAGAAGGGGACAAAAGGATTTAAAATGATGTGACGGAGATGGCAGGTTTTGAGATATAAGGATAGGCTGGGATTTTGTTCCTTTTCCGTTGGAGGCGGAGAGGTGACCTTTATTACATCATGAGAGGCATGGATAGGATAAATAGACAAGAACATTTCCTCCGGGTGGGTGTGTCCAGAACCAGACAGGATAGGTTTAAGGTGAGAGAGAAGACATTTAAAAGAGATCTAAGGGACAGTTGTTTCTCACAGAGCGTGGTGTGTAAAGGTAGCGAGTTTTCAGAGGAAGTAGCATTGGGGAGTACAGTTACAACATTTGAAAGACAATTGGACGTGTACATGAATACCAAAGTTTTGGAGGGGTGTGTGCCTAAAGAAGAAAAATAGTAATCATTCAGTTTAGGAAACCAGGTGAGTATGGACGAGTTGAGCCAAAATGTCTGTTTGCATATTATATGATTCTAAGAGTGTATGACTTTTTCACTCCTCCTTCATCACTAGTCTTTCATTGCATTCAATTGATTTCCAAGTCAAATCTCATCTGCAGATATTTTAAATGATCTAACTCTCCAAACTTTCTTAAATAGAGAATTCCTGACATAGATGTGGTTCTGCAGACCACAGCAGCAGCAGAAACAGAATTAAATTCAAGCACAATCTGTAATGTTTTTCCTGGCATAATCCCTCAGTCGATCATTCCAACCAAGTTGATCTATGGTTCATTGATGTATAGGTGAACGTGCCAGTGTCCCAATCGTGTGTACCTAAACCTGATGACAACCCGTTAAAGCTACCATAACTAACTGTCTGCATTCCAAACTGCAGCAATAACATGTGATAGAGAGGGTGTAATGATCCCAACACCAACAAACCAACAGTACTGTCACATCTAGCCATAAATGGTGATGGACGGTTAAACAATTTCATGGAGGAGAGGGCTCCACTATTATCGCCATCCTAAATAATGGAACAGTCCTGTACATCAGTGTAAAAGATAATGATGTATTTTTGGCAAGATACTCCGCCAGACGTGTTGAGTGGATGATCCACCTCACCCTCGCCATGATGCCCACAGAATCACAGATGCCAGTCTTCAATCAATTCGACTTGCTTCAAGCGACATGAAGAAACAGCTGAACACAGTAGATACGACAAGGGCAAAGGGACCTGACACGATTCCTGCAACAGGAGTGAAGACTTGTGATGCACAACAACCGTGTCCCTGGGGGAAGCTGTTTCTTTCCAGCTCCAACTCTGACATCTTCTTGGCAATGTGGAAAATTACTCAACTATGTCCAGTCCTCGAAGAGGAGAATAATTACAATCTGACCATTTGCCACCCCCTCAGTCACATCACGATAGTTAAACTTGTAAAAATTCTTTTGGACAGATCTGTCAAACCGCACAGAAATAACCAGCTCAGTGTGGTTTCCAATAGGTCCCTACGTGGAGATGGTGCTGTTGTGGAAATATCACTGGATTACTAATCCAGACCAGGCTAATGCCCTGGCAACTGATGGAATTTAATAGCAATTAACAACATATCGAGATCTAAAATCTGGTATCAGTAACGATGATGCTGAAATCAATGCCAATTGCAAACTCCAATTTGCTTCATCAATGTACATTCAGGAAATGAATACTGGCCTGGTGAATTCCATGCATTTCTGGTCTGGCCTAAACGATACTCTATACACACATGCATGTGATAAACTTTTCAATGGTCTCGAAAACGGCAAAGTAGGACACAAAATTGTATCAAACTGCTCTGAAGTTTGTAAGGATAAAACTGACAGAATTCCCGGCACCAGCCTCAGTATCGGAAAAGGGAATGGGAAACACATTTCTGTTGACCCTGCAGAGGCCTCCTTCCTAACGTCTGAGAGCTTGTGATAGCCATATTCCAGATGCCTCCCGCTCCCTTTCGTGTCGAGAAATCCTTATTCATATTCAGTGCCTTGTGTTCCACAGTTTATCTGGGAGAGAAATTCCCAGAGTCACAAGTCACTGAGTGAAGACATTTATTCTCATCTCAATGCAGAGTAGCCTGCTTGTAGCTAATACTGTGGCCTCTTGTTTTAGACGTCCCAGGCAGGGCAATTATCATCTTCCAATATGTCTCACACTGTCAGACTTTTATATGTTTCACTGAGATCTCCACTCATGTTCCTGAAGCCCATTGAACACAGGCCCAAACGCCCCAAACTCTGCTCTCACAACAAGCCTGTCATTCCAGAGATCAGTCTGGTCATCCTTCACTGCACTCCCTCAGTGTCAGGTTTGTCACTTATTAGGTAAGGAGACCAAACTACACACAATACTGCACAATGTTCGAGATGGGCTCTCACCGAGGCCCTGTACAGCTGCAGTAAGACACCCTTACTTCTGTCAGTCAATCCCCTAGAAATTAAGGTCAACACACCATTTATCTTCCTGCCTGCTTTCTGCTCTTGCAATATTGCTTTCAGTGACTGGTGTACAAGGAAATACAGATCCTTTTAAATGTTACACAGCTCCCTACTTGGTGGCTTTGTGTACACTGGTCAGCGTGCCAATGCCATTCCCAGTATTGACTTCTGGGTTCAGAACTCACTACCCTGCACTGACCTCGGAGGGCTGCGCAACAGGGAAAAAAAGAAAGAACATAAATCCCTTTAAAGACCAACATGTTTCATACAATCCCTTTTGAAATGATAGGTTGCTGTTCTATTGTACCTATCAAATTACGCACCATCACATCCACCCCCATTGATCTTCATCTGCCACATATTTGCCCATTCACTCCACTTGTCTCAATCAACTTGGAGCTTTTTTTTTAAAATCCTCCTCACCCACTAACAATCCGACATCATTTCGTGCTGTCAGCAGACTGAGAAATATTGCATTTGATTTCCTCAACTAAATGATGGTATGCATTGAGAATAGCTGTGTCACAATCACTAATCCCTACGACAGGCCATGATCCTTCAACTTCAAAACAGATTGTTTTATTCCTGTTCACTGTTTCGTGTCAGTTCTCCAATTCTAAAATCATGTTCATATTTTCGTCCCAATGCCGTAACATTTGAGTTTGCACACTCGGCCATAGTCTTTATCAAGATCTTTCTGAAAATGTAAATGCATTGCATCCATTTCTTTTCTGTATGCATCTACCAGTCAGTTTGTCAAATATAATTCCCATTTCATGTTGACCCATTACATAAGAACGTACAAACTAGGAGCAGGAGTAGGCCATCGGGCCCTTCAAGCCTGCGCCACCATTAAATAAGATAATGGCTGATCATTTCATAGCCTCAGCTCCACTTACCCGCCCACTCACCATAATCCATCATTCCTTTAATCTTCAAACAATTATCTATAAGAGTTCAAACACATTCAATGACAAATCCTCAAGAATTCTTCAGGTTCACAAGCTTCTTGATCAAGACGTTCCTTCTCAATTCAATCCTAAATCTGCTCCATATAGTTTTGAGGCTTTGCCCTGTTATCTAATTTCACATGCTTCTGGAATCATCCTTTATATTTCTATCGTACCTACTCCCTTCACAATTATAAATGTTTCTATTCCTTCCTCCCTCATTCTTTCAAATTCCAATCAATGTATAATTCCAATGTATTCAGTCTCTCCTCATAACCAAACCCCTCACCTCTGAAACCAACCTAACGAGCCTCCTCTGCATACATTGTAGTGCTAGTATTTCCTTTCTCAGACGGGGAGACCAAAACTGCACATACTACAGGTGTGGTCTCCTCAGCACCCTTTAAATCTGCAACATAACTCCCTACTTTTACACTCAATCCCTTTCGCAAAATTCAATTTGCCTTGTTAATTACCTGTTGTCCCTACAGACCAGCTTCTGTGATTCATGCACAAGGACACCCAGGTCCCTTTGCACAAGAGCATGCTGCATTTTTTAAACAATTCAAATAAGAGTCCTCTTTAGTATTTGTCCTACCAAAATGGATGATTTTACATTTATTATAATTGCACTCCATCTGTCAGACCTTGACCCACTCACTTCAACTCTTTATGTCCCTTTGTAAAGTTTAACCATCCTCTCCACATTTTACTCTGCCAGTCATGTTAGTATCATCTGCAACCTTTGAGATACTACACGTGCTCCCCTACTCCAAATTATCTATGTAAGCTGTGAATAATTGCAGTCCCAGCACCGATCCCTGAGGCACTCCACTCGTCACTGATCAGCAACCAGAAAAACAATCATGCATTCCCACTCGTTGCTTCATGTTAGTTCACCAAGCCTCTCTCCATGCTAATACATTGCCCGTAATGCCACACCTTACGCAGCAGCCTTTTTGGCGTCACTATATTGAATGTCTTTTGGAAATCTCAGTACACCACACCTACTGGGCTCCTGTAGTTGTAATGTCTTCATAGAATTCCAGTAGGTTAGTTACACGTGGCCTGCCTTTCATTAACCAACACTGTGTCTCCCCAACGGGACAATTTCTATCAAGATGCATTGCCATTTCTTCCTTGATTACATATTGAAATATTTTCTCCTACAGATGTTCGGCTAACCAGTCTATAATTCCCCTCATGTTGTCTATCTCCCTTTTTAAACAGTGGTGTCTGTACTCCTGTTTTCCAATTTGCTGGAATTGTATCAGAGTCCAGTGAAATCAGAAAAATTTCCAAAAGTGCATTTGTTATTTCTCTCATCACCTCTGTTAGTACCTTGGGATACATTCCATCAGGGCCAGGAGACTTATCTACCTTTGGCTCCATGAGCTTGCCCAACACTATCTCTCTCTTGGGAATGGTTGTTTCCAGGTACTCACTTACCTTCCTGCCTTTGACAATTACTGACATGTTATTAGTGTTCTTCATTGTGTAGACCAACTAAATAACTCTTCAATTCCTTGTCCATTTCCTCATATCTCATTACTGGATCCCACTTCTCACAATCTAAAGGACAATTGCTTACCTTAGCCATTCATTTCGTTTTGTATATTTATAGAATATTTTGCTATCTGTCTTTATATTCTGAGGTAGTTTACTCTTGTAACCTATCGGATGTGTCTTGATAAATGTCAAAATAAAGCAACAAAAAAGTTAACGGTTTTGACATTATTTTGACATTTAAAGTTTTCCCAATCTTCTACTTTCCCACTGGTCGTTGCCATTATTTATGCCATTTATTTTAATTTGATAGCCTCCCTTATTACCTGGGACGTTCATGGTAGATTACCCTTTTGCGACAGTCCTTCCATTTCACCATTATATGCTGTTGCTGGGAACGTTGAAAAATTGTTTTGAAAGCCTTCCACTGTTCTTCATCAACGGTTCCACCGTAAAGTCTTCACTTCCAGCCACCTTTAGCCAAGATCAAAGGGTTGTACAAGTCATGCACATGAATTGTACACACCTAAGATGGCTCTTAAGTACTTAATCAGTCAGAATGGAGAGGCGGGTTTGATTGATTAAAATGCAAATCACAGAATTTATTTCAAGTCACTGCCTGGAGACACCTTCAGGTACTATCGATGTAAATGAAGTAACAGTTGCGGTCAGATAATGTATTCTCAGCTTGAGGCCTTGTTTGGACTCTGTCTGTGTCTTGCCCTGGAGTCAGACTGGTTTTATTTACAAAGTAGGAGTAGCGCGCGTGTGTATGTGTGGGAGAGAGGGCGTGTCTGTGTGAAGGGGAGTGAGAGACACCCATTCTGTATGTGAGAGAGAGTGAGGTGGATTGTGCGTGTGTGTGCGGGAGGGAGAGAGAGAGCCGGTCTGTGTTCATCCGTGTGTGTTGACAGAGTGGAGTGCATGTGTGGATCGTGAGAGAGGGGCAGTGTGAATGTGTGTGAGGGCAGATAGGGAGAGTGTGCATCAGTGTATGTAACGGGGAGAGTGAGAATGTGTACTCGTCCAGACTAAGGCACAGGCAAATACGGCATGTCCCTTTCCCCACACACACTCACTCTGTGGTTTCAGAGCTTCCCCTCTCTGTAGCCTCTGCTCCATTTGTTGTTCATGTTGCAGACCCAGATGCTGTAACTACAGTCCCCATGTTCCATTCAGAGTTGCGTCACCAAATCATCAGGTTTTCCGGAATATCTGAGGCAGCTCACAGCACAACCTTCTGCAAACCATCCCCAGCATCTCCACTAAGTGGAGGTGAGAGAGAGGGGCGAGAGAGAAAGGAAGAGGCATGGGAGAGAGAGAGAGAGGGGATGGGCAAGAGAGAGAGAGGTGGGTGGTTGAGAGAGAGAGAGGGAGCAGCGAGAGCGAGAGGGAGGGCGGGCGACAGAGAGGGGGGAGCAAGAGAGCGAAGGAGGAGGTAAGAGAGAGGGAGGGGAGCGAGGTAGAGAGGGACGTGCGAGAGAGAAAGGGAGAAGGGTGAGAGAGAGAGGCGGCGGGCAAGAGAGACAGGTGGGTGGGTGAGAGAGAGAGGGAGAGGTGAGAGAGGGGGGGTGCGGGACGAGAGAGGGTGGGGTGATACAGAGAGAGGCAGTGGGCGAGAGAGAGAGGTGGGCGGGAGAGAGAGGGGGGGTAGAGGGGGGTGAGAGAGAGGGAGAGGGTGTGAGAGAGAGGGATGGGGTGAGAGAGAGAGGGAGGGGGCGAGAGAGAGAGGGGGGCGAGAAAGAGGGAGGGGAGCGAGAGAGGGAGGGAGGGGGCGAGTGAGAGAGGGGGGCGAGAGAGAGAGGGAAGGGGGCGAGAGAGAGAGAGGAAGGGGGTGTGAGAGGGGCGGCGGGCGAGAGAGAGAGGGCGCGGGCGAAAGAGGGGGGGCGAGAGAAAGAGAGGGCGGCGAGTTAGAAAGGTGGTCGAGAGAGAGCTGGAGGGTGGCAAGAGAGAGAGAGGGACGAGAGAGAGAGGGGGCTAGAGAGAGAGAGAGGGAGGGGGTGAGAGAGAGAGAGGGTGGGGGTGAGAGAAAGAGTGAGGGGAAAGAGAGAGAGAGGAAGGGGAAAGAGAGATAGGGAGGGGGAGAGAGGGAGGGTGCGAGAGAGAGTGTGAGAGGGCGAGAGAGAGTGGGAGGTGGCGAGAGAGAGAGGGAGGGGGCGGAAGAGAGATAGGAAGGTGACGAGAGAGAGAGGGAGGGGGACGAGTGAGTGAAGGGGGCGAGAGAGAGAGTAGGTGAGAGAGAGAGGGAGGGGGTGAAAGAGAGGGATAGGGAGGCGAGAGAGAGAGAGAGGGAAGGGGGCGAGAGAGAGAGAGGAAGGGGGTGTGAGAGGGGCGGCGGGCGAGAGAGAGAGGGCGCGGGTGAAAGAGGGGGGGCGAGAGAAAGAGAGGGCGGCGAGTTAGAAAGGTGGTCGAGAGAGAGTTGGAGGGTGGCAAGAGAGAGAGAGGGACGAGAGAGAGGGGGCAAGAGAGAGAGAGGGAGGGGGTGAGAGAGAGAGAGGGTGGGGGTGAGAGAAAGAGTGAGGGGAAAGAGAGAGAGAGGAAGGGGAAAGAGAGATAGGGAGAGGGAGAGAGGGAGGGTGCAAGAGAGAGTGTGAGAGGGCGAGAGAGAGTGGGAGGTGGCGAGATAGAGAGGGAGGGGGCGGAAGAGAGAGAGGGAGGTGACGAGAGAGAGAGGGAGGGGGACGAGTGAGAGAGGGAGGGGGACGAGAGAGTGAAGGGGGCGAGAGAGAGAGTAGGTGAGAGAGAGAGGGAGGGGGTGAAAGAGAGGGATAGGGAGGCGAGAGAGAGAGAGAGGGCGGCTTACAGATGCTGTAACTAAGTAGAGTGCCCGACATCCGTTCCCTCACTGTCTACCTCGACATTTGGGGAGGATCCTTCAAAAAGCCAGAGACGACCAGGACACCTTGTGTGGAGATTCTGAAACATCGACGTCCCACCAACCAAGTAAGTATCAATGTTCAGTAAAGACCAATTCTCAATTGAAACTCGCTGGCAGTTCCAATCTAATCTCTCTCACTTTTCAGGCTTAGTTAACAGCATTAATGAAAGACTAAAAATAAAAATAATGTTTCTTCTCTTCAGTAAAAATATTAAAAAGAAAAAAAGTAAACGATATAAGTTCATTACGAAAAATTTAAAACATTACATTCATTCAAAATTATGGGCAATCCTCGTAAATACTCGACATCATTTCTCTCACTAAATCTTCTTACGAGTGTTTGTATTCTAGCATCTGCTTCTTTAATTTCAACGGACTATCGTGCCCTGCTATGAAATGCTCATAGTAAAGGTCCCTTCCTCTCTGAACCTTTGGTAAACTGTCAATATATTTCCAAATAACTGGATGTTCCACATCAAGTTTGCATTGTCATCTCCTGTGGGCAGCTTTTGCATTATTGTCTGTTTTGTTCTCATTGTTTAGAGTTCTTTCATATAAATTCCACATTCCAACTGGAAAAAGCGGTGAACGCCGACCATTTCCACTGCGTAATCTTCTACCTCCATAGTTATCCTCGAACCAGTCCAGCAGCGGTTGCAGTTCATCTGGAAGCGCATCAGTCAAATGTTCAATAGCTTCATGAATGTTTTCAATCGGAATAAATGCAAGACCGATTATCATTTTAGCTCAGAAATAAAACTATGAGTCAATGTTATACTTACTCAGGTGTCTTTTTAACATTTTTACTAAAGGCAATAAACATTATTTTTATTTTTATTGTTTTGATTAATGCTTTTATCTAAGCCTGAAAAGGAATACATATGAGCCGCGCTGAAATAATTCTGCGCCTAAATGCGTCTGCGGCAAGATGGGCTGCAACAAATATGCTGCACCGAACAGAATGAAGTATTCAGTAAATAACCGCACAGGGGGCCGCCCTATAACCATCCCAGGCTGTTATGCAGAAGAGGGTGAGCCCGAGGTAGCTGTCAGGAAATGCAGAGTATAGATCATTACTCATTTTGTGTTTGGAAAGCTGTAACGAGTGGAATTCTTCAGGGATCTGTATGAGATCATCAACAAATTACAATCTATTCTAATGAACCGGATGAAGGAGATGGAGCTCAATTTGCTCATGCACCAGGCTAGTCATTCAATAAGATGTCAAATGGAGACAGAGAGTCTGCAATGGGATACAGACAGGGGGAGGGTAGAGCGTCTGCAAGGGAATGCAGACAGTGGAAGGACAGATCACCTGCAATTGGAGACAGACGGGGAGAGGGCAGAGCGTCTGCAATGGGATACAGACAGTGGAGGGAAGACTGTCTGCAATGGGATACAGACAGCGGAGGGCAGAGTGAGGGCAGTGCGTCTACAATGGGATACAGACAAGGAAGGGCAGTGTGTCTGCAATGGGAGACGGACTGGGGGAGATATGCACCTCTGCAATGGGATACAGACAGGGGGAGGGAAGAGCGTGTGCGATGGGAGACAGACAGGGGAAGGGTAGAGCGTCTGCAATGGGATACAGACAGGGGAAGGGAGAGCGTCTGCAATGGGATACAGACAGGGGAGGTCGGACCGTCTGCAATGGGATACAGACAGGGGAAGGGCAGAGTGTCTGCGATGGGAGACAGACAGGGGAAGGGAGAGCGTCTGCAATGGGATACAGACAGGGGAGGTCGGACCGTCTGCAATGGGATACAGACAGGGGAAGGGAAGAGCGTCTGCAATGGGATACAGACAGGGGGAGGGGAGAGCGTCTGCAATGGGATACAGACAGGGGAAGGGTAGAGTGTCTGCAATGGGATACAGACAGGGGGTGGGGAGAGCGTCTGCAATGGGATACAGACAGGGGGAGGGGAGAGCGTCTGCAATGGGATACAGACAGGGGGAGGGGAGAGCGTCTGCAATGGGATACAGACAGGGGAAGGGTAGAGTGTCTGCAATGGGATACAGACAGGGGGAGGGGAGAGCGTCTGCAATGGGATACAGACAGGGGGAGGGGAGAGCGTCTGCAATGGGATATAGACAGGGGAGGTCGGACCGTCTGCAATGGGATAGAGACAGGGCAGGGGCAGAGCGTCTGAAATGGGATACAGTCGGGGGAGGGAAGAGTGCCTGTAATGGGATACTGATGGGTGAGGTCAGAGCTTCTGCAGTGGGATATAGGCAGGGGTGGCATAACGTCTACAGTGGGATACAGATGGGGTGGGCAGAGCACCTGCATTGGGATCCAGATAGGGGAAGAGCAGAGTGTCTACAATGGGATACAGACAGGGGAGGGGAGAGCATCTACAATGCGATACAGACAGCTGAAGGCAGTGCGTCTGTAATGGGATACAGACGGGGAAGGTTAGAGCGTCTGCAATGGGATACAGACAGGGGAGGGCAGAGCATCTGCAATTTGATACTGACAGGGGGAGGGCCGAGCGTCTGCAATGGGATACAGACAGGGGAGGGCAGAGCATCAGCAATGGGATACAGACGGGGGGAGGCAGAGCATCAGCAATGGGACACAGACAGGGGAGGGCAGAGCATCAGCAATGGGATACATTCGGGGGGAGGCAGAGCATCAGCAATGGGATACAGACAGGGGAGGGCAGAGCATCAGCAATGGGATACAGAGGGGTGGAGGCAGAGCATCTGCAATGGGATACAGACAGGGGGAGGGCCGAGCATCTGCAATGGGATACGGACAGGGGAAGGCAGAACAAGCAATGGCATAAAGACAGAGGATGGCTGTGAGCAAAGCTTCAGCAGAAAACAAAAACAGTACAATATATATGTGATGGAAATTTTCTGTTTTGTGGAAAAGACGAAACAGCAGAAATTTATTTAACTGCAAGGAGAATGCAGAACTCAGTGTTACAGAGAGATTTGTGGGTCGTAGTACATGAATCATATCAAATTAACCTGAAGATGTAGCAAGTGATTTGGAAGGTAAATGTCATGATCCTGTTTCGTGCAAGGGGTGTTGGGTATGATCTTAGTGATGTTTTTTGCATCAGTACAGGGCATTGCTGAGATTACATCTGTTGTATAATGTGTAGTTATAACTGCCTAAACTGAAATAAAAATTGCTTTCGAAATGTCTCAAAGATGTTTCTCTTTATGCATTCTTGGGATGAAGACATTACGTTATGAAGAATTAACAGTTAGGCCTGAGAATGAGGGATGGTTTATTGACCATATAAGATCTGGAGAAGAGTGTAGTTGGTGAATACTGGATGGATATTTCTTATAGTGTGGGAGAATAAAACTGGGGAAATAATTTAAGAATAAGTCAGTTTCAAAGGAAAGGTCATTGGACAGTAAAATTGAACTGTGAATTCTCTTCCCACATATTCTGACAGACAAGCTGAGCTTTTCCAGCAATTACTGTACATGTTTAAGAATATTCATTTTAACACAGACTTTGTGAAGACATGAAACGCTTATTTTTACATTACACAAGCACATAGTAATACATCTTCAAAACAAGTAGGACCATTTATTGTGAATGAATTGATTCTGCAATAACACACTGACCTGGAGTCGAGAATGTTATGGAGTCATATAGTTCGGACAATGTTCAAGAAGAGCTCACAGAGTCCAGTGTGGGACTGGAAACGTTACTGATTTAACTTACAGATGGAAAATATAGCCTATCTGTGGAGAAACATTCTATTGCTCACTTTCTGCTTCCCAATCGCTCATCACAGCAATGTGTGGGAGTGAAAAAAAGCCCAGTCGTCTTTCCCACTAATGGAGGAAACCTGATGAGGATTCATTGGAATCTCCCCATTACCTGAAGCAAAACAATTCAGCCAAATTCAACTGTTTCATGAAGAAATACCATTGTCAGAAGGCTGTGCAAGTAGAATAACAACAGAAGTAATTATTCGACTCGATAGTGAACAGACAGGAGATTCTGTGGCAGCAAATGGGAATCCGGAATGGTGTGTAGCCTCCCACATGCCCAGGGTCCAGGATGTCTCAGAGTGGCTGCAGAACGTTCTCACCGGGAGTAGGGGGAGGGTGGTGGGAGCGGGAAGCAGCCAGAAGTCATTGTGCACATTGGTACAAAGGACAGAATGACACAGGTAGAAATAGTGATGACATCCTACAGAGTGATTGTGGAGAGCTACGGAAAAGGATAAAATGCACGGTAATATCCAGTTTACTTCCAGTTCTCCGTGCTAGTGAGGGTAAGAATAGGAGGATATGGTAGATGAAGGGGTGGCTAAAGAATTGGTGCAGGGGGCAAAGATTTTTGGATTACTGGGATCTTTTGTGGGGCAAGGTGGCGTGTTCAGGAAGGACAAGTTGTACCTGAGCTGGAAGGGGACCAGTATCCAAGCAGGCAGGTTTGCAACTGCTGCAAGGGAGGGTTTCAACTAGATTGGCTGGGGTTGGGGAGTGGTGGGATCCTCAACAGCAGGGAGACAAGTGCGAGGCTGGAAGAAGATTCAGTAATCAGAAACAGTAAAATGAAGAGACAGGTCAGGCTAGACAACGACAGGGAGCAAGGAATGCCTGTTGGATTAAATCGCAACTGTTTCAATGCAAGATGGCTGACAGGTAAGGCTGATGAACTGTGGACATGGATCGCTGCGTGGGACTGGGATATTATAGCCATTACTGATACATGGCTAAGGGAGGGACAGCACAGGCAGCTTAAAGTACCAGGGTACAGGTGCTTTATACGGGACAGAGATGGTGGAAAGAGGGGACAGAGAGTTTCATTTTTGATTAAGGCGAGTAACACAGCAGTAATCAGAGATAAAATAACTGATGGATCATCCTGTGAGGATTTGTCTGGGGAGCTAATAAATAAGAAGGGAATGGTGATAGGATTTAGATTGTACTATAGGCCCCCAAATAATAAACGAGGAATTAGTGGAACAAAAATATGTAGACAGACTGGGGAGACGCACAGGGCCAATAGGATTGCATTAGTAGGAGATTTTAATTTTCCGAACATAGACTGGGAATGACATAGAATTAAGGACTGAGATGGGGTGAATTTATTAAGTGTGTTCAGAATAGTTTCCTCAAGCAGTAAGTAGAGAGTGCCAATCGGGAAGGGACGAAGCGTGACCTACTCTAAGATCTAGGGCAGGACAGGTGTCTGAGGTGACAATGGGGGAGCCCTCTGGGACCCGCGAAAATAGTTCTATTAATTTTTCAATAGTTATGCAGAAGGATAAAATTGGTCCACATGTTCAAAGTTCAAACTTGGGGCAAGGCGAATTTTGATGGAATGAGACAGGAGGTTGTAGGGGTTGGTTGGAGGAGTTTGTTTGCAGGTGAAGGGACCTCCTGCAAGTGGGAGGACTTTAAAAGTGAAATGTCGACAGTTCAAGGTCTATATGTTACTGTGAGGGTAAAAGGCAAGGTTGGTAGGAAGAGGGAACCTCGGATGTCAGGAGATATTGAGGCTTTGACCAGCAAAAAGGAGGCGTGGCTCAGGTCCAGGCAGCTGGGATCGAGGGAATACCTGGAGGTATACAGGGGATACAGGAGTTTACTGAAGAAGGAAATCAGGAGGGTGAAAAGGGGGCACAAGATAGCTTTGGCTGAGAAGATTAGGGTGAATCCAAATAGGTTCATTAAGTATATTAAAGTCAAAAGAATAGGTAAATGAGAATATGACCCCTCAAAGTCCAAAATGGACGTGCATGTCCTGAAGATTTGCGAGATTCTCAATGAATATTTCTCCTCTGTCTTTACCGTGGAGTAATACATGAACCTTGGGAGGCTGACAAAAGTCGTAGTGTTATCTTGGGGTGAGTCAATATCACAGGAGAAGGTGTGTTGGATGCATTAGACTGTATGAAGGTGGATTAATCTCCTGGTTGTAAACAGATGCATCCAAGAACACTGCAAGAGGCTACAGAAGAAACTACGGGAACCCTGGTTGATATTTTTGCATCATCGTTAGCAACAGGTTAGGTTCCAGAATATTGGAGATTAGCAAATGTTGTGCCATTATTCAAAAAGAGAAGCAAAGAAAAATCTGGGATCGATAGACCAGGAAGTCTAATATCTGTGGTACGTAGGTTGTTTGAGAAGACTCTGAGGGGTGCGCTATGCATGCATTTGGAAATATAAGGTTTGTTTAGAAATAATTTTTTTGACAGATTCCCTACAGTATGGAAACAGGCTGTCTGGCACAACAAGACCACACTGACCCTCCAAACAGTCACCCACCCGGTTCCATTCCTCTACCCTATATTTACCCCTGACGAATGCACATAACACTATAGGTAAATTAGCATGGCCAATTCACCTGACCTATAGATCTTTGGATTGTGGATGGAAAATGGAGCACCCAGAGGAAACGCACACAAACACAGTGAGAATGTGCAAACTCCATACAGAGCGTCACCCGAGCTGGAACCAAACCCGGATCCATGACATTATGAGGCAGCAGTACTAGCCACTGAACTACCATGTCACCCTTGCTTTTTTTCAACACAGTTCAATGACACAGGTACAAAATCTATTCTGCCCTTCACCCATGATGCACGTTCGAATATCACATACCATGGTTAATTTATTCTCCACTGAAAGTGTCATCTTATTATTAGTTTGATATTAATTTTATATCTTAATAGTTTGATATTATTAATTTTAATAATTATTATTAATAGTTGTTTTTATACTGGAAAGATCACATGGCTTTGTGAGTGGGAGATCATGCCTCTCAAATTTGTTTGAGTTCATTGATGAAGTGACCAGGAATGTTGATGAGGGTAGGGCGGTAGAGTGTGTGGTTTTCAGTAAGGCCTTTGACAAGGTTGCCATTGATAGGCTGGTCTGGAAGGTTAGAATCGCATGGAATCCAGAGGGACCTGGCAAATTAGATATACAATTGGCTTCATGGTAGTAAGCAGATTGTAATAGTGGACTGGAGGCCTGTGACACATGAAGTGCCTCAGGGGTCGCTGCTGGGCCCGTTGCTATTTGTTATCTGTATCAATGATATTCTTGTGAATGTACAAGGCATGGCTAGGAAACTTGAAGATGACACTAAGATAGGTGGTATCGTGGACAGTGAGAAAGTATATCAGAAATTGCAGCAGGACCTTGATCAAACTGGAGAAGTGGGCCGAGGAATATTTTGGCAACGTTAGATCAAGGTAGGAGTTTCATGTTGATTGGTAGGACCTTAAGGAGTGTAGTTGAGCAGAGGGACCATGGAGTTTAGGTCCACCGTTCTCTGAAAGTGGGGTCATAGTTAGATATGGTAGTGAAGTAGGCTTTTGCCACACTAGCAAGAATCGGTCAGGACATGGAGGAGAGCCGTTGGGAAGTTATGTTATAGTCATACAGGATGTTGGTGAGGCTGCACTTGTAGTGTTGTATTCAGTTTTAGTCACATTGCGATCGGAAGGATGTTTTTAATTTGGAATGTGTGCAGACGGAATTTATAAAAATGTTGCCAGGACTCAACAGTATGAATTAATGGGAGAGGTTGGACAAGCGAGGACTTTTTTTCTTTAGAGCACAGGAGAGGGGCCTATAGAAGTTTACATGGATAGGGTGAATGGACCCAACCTTTTTTTCCTAGAGTTGGGGAATCAAGGAGGGGAGAGCATCAGTTTAAGGTCAGAGGGGAAAGAATAAAAGGGAAACTGATGGAAACTGTTTTACACAGAGAGTGGCACACAAAGGGAATGAGCTGTCAACAAAAGTGGTTGATGCATTTATATTAAGGATACATAAATGGCATTTGGGCAAGTACATGGACAGGAAAGGACGAGAATGCTATTGGCCAAGTGCTGGGAAATGAGGTTAGTGTGGTTGGATATTTGTGTCAGCATGGACGAGTTTGAGCCAAAGGGCCTCTCTGCCTCTCTCCATGCTGTAGGACTTGATGACTCTACACATAGAACAGTATTTGGGTCAAACTCTCATTTTACCTTAGGTCAGAAGTTCGAATCATATTTGGACAATGTTCTTTCAAGTTAACTTTGCAGATATTTTGCTTTTCAGTTTGTTATCGACAATACGTGTGTGTGTATGTGTGTGTGTGTGTGTGTCTGTCTGTCTGTCTGTGTGTGCGTGTGTGTCTGTGTGTGTGTCTTTGTGTGTGTGTGTGTGTGTGTGTGTGTGTGTGTGTGTTTCTCAGTATTTTTCAAAGGGAAATATCACTGTACATATTTGCAATATCCTCTCGTCATTCCACTTTCCATCATAGTTTGTTTTGGTCATAGACATGTTGTTTTAGTAGATTAAAGAAATCTGCCTGACTTGTTCCGAACACTGACCCTGACACACTCTGAGGACTATATCATTGGCCATATCACCAACATAGTTATAATTATTTTTTGTGGGCAGTGGAGGAGTGGGGCCAGAAAAGGGAGAAGTGAGCCAAAACAACGCAGGGAGTTATCGACTCAATCAGCCAAGGTCAGAGACGAGGAGTTCCTTGGAGGGGATTCTGAGGGATGGAATTTGCATTTATTTAGAAAGACAAGGAATGATTAGGGATAGTCAATACGGATTTGTGAAATCATGTCTAATTAATGTGATTGAGTATTATGAAGAGATGACAAAGAAGTTTGAAGAAAACACTGTGGTGTACAATTTTTACACAAATTTCAGCAAGGCATATAATAAGGTTCCCCATCGTAGACAGATTACTAAAATTAGATTATATGTAATCTAGGAAAAGCTAACAAATTGGATACAAAATTGGATTGAAGGTAATGGATTGTTTTCCAAACTGAAGACCTGTGGCCAGCGGTGTTCTGAAAGAAACAGTGCTGAGCTCACTGCTTTTTATCACGGATATAAACAACTTTGATGTGATTATCGGAGGCATGGTTAGTAAGTTTACAGATAACATCACCAAATTGGTTCAGTGGACAGTGAAGAAGATTATCTCAGAATATAACGGAATCCTTGACCAACAATGAGCCAAGGACTGGCAGATGGAGTTTAATTTAGATATTGGTGAGGTTTGACATTTCGGTAAGTTAAAGCGGGGTAGTGCCCTGGGAAATGTTGCTTAACAAAGAGAACTATGGGTGAAGATTCATAGTTCCTTGAAAGTGGAGTTTAGGTCGGTAGAGTATTGAGGAACGTGGTTGACATGCTTGTCTTAATCGGTCAGAACATTGAGAATTGGAGTAGGGGTAGCGTGAGGGGCTTGGACAGGACGGAGGTGAGGCCACTTTAATAAAACTGCGTACATATCAGTTGACTCTTTTAAAGGATGGATGTTGTTAAGCTTGAAAGGGTGCAGAAAAGATTTACAAAGATTATCTGGAACCTGAGGGTTTGAGCTACAGGGAGTTGATGAACAAGATGAGGCTTTTCCCCCGGACTGTCAGAGACTGAATGGTGACATGACAGACGTTTAATAAAGTCCTGAGGCGCATGGATAGTCTGATTGGACAAGATCTTTTTCCCAGTGTAGGGGCGTCCAGAACTAGACGGCATAGGGTGAAGGTGACAGGGAAATGTCTTAGAAGGGACCTGAGGGGAAACCTTTTCATACAGAGGCTGGTGGGTGTACTGCCAGAGAAAGTAGTGAAAGCGTGTACACTTACACGTTTAAAATGTAACTGGATAGGTACATAAATAGGAATGGATCATGTGATGTGGGCCAAATGCTGCCAAGTGGGACGAGATCTGATTAAGATGCCTGATCGGCATGGACAAATTTAACAAAAGGATCTTTTTCCACGCTGTATGATTCTCTTATTCTCACAGCGGGATGAGGAAGAATTCTAAAAGGGCCATTCGAATGGGAATTCTCTTCCCCGGAAGTTTGTGGTGCCTCTCTGATTATAAGTATTTACAGCTGAGTTAGCTAAAGATTTGACAGAGAACTGAGTCACGGATAATGGGACACAGACAGGACGATGAGGCTGAGACCACAATCTGATCAGCCACAATCTTAATGTTTGGTGGAGAAGGCTCAAATTCTCTAATGACCCACTCCTGCTCCTCAGTCCCATGTTTCTGTGTTCCATTCAACCCCTCTAACCTGCTAGACAGGAGCAGTTAGAGTCCACTTATTGTTATAGCATGGTGCACAGAAATACAGGAAACAGTTCGGTTGCTCGAGACTGTCCCACTCGGTTTGGGAGATTTGGAAAATGTAATTGGAAGACCCAGGCTGGATATGGAAGAGGTTGCTCACTTCTCTTTACAAAACCTCCCCTCTCTGTATCTTGTGCTTCATTTGTTGATCATGTTGTAGACCCAGATTCACTGTGAATACAGCCCCCAAATCTCACCCAGTGATGGCTCACAAAATCCACGGGTCTCCCTGATTGCAACATTCCATAAAAGACCTTCCAGGAAAATAACACATATGAACTTTCCAATAACAGAATGGGAGAGCATCAGAAACAGGTGCAGGTCATTCACATCCCAAGCCTGCCTTACCCTTCACTAAGATCAAGGCAGACCTGCTCCAATTCTCAAATCTTCTTAATGTCCAAGTCTTCTTGAGCACTTCCATAGAACACAGAACAAAGAACAGTACTGATTTAGAGATGTTGGTGTTCGACTGGGGTGTACAAAGTTAGAAATCACAGAGCACCAGGTTATAGTCCAACAGGTTTAATTGGAAGCACACTAGCTTTTGGAGCATCGTTCGTTCATCAGGTGATAGTGGAGGGCTCGACCGTAACACAGAATTTAGAGCAAAAATTTACAGTGTGATGTAACTGAAATTATACATGGAAAAATTGATTGTCTGTTAAGCCTTTCATCGGTTCGAATACCATGATAGTTTCACTTCTTTCATGTGTAAATCCCAAAATCTATTTTTTAAAAAAAGTTGCATTCTCAGGTAAGCTGTGAACAATGGTGATAGCAAGACAAAATGTTGAAGCTGCTGGCCCCCTGTGTTCTCTGACGATGCCATGATGTTTAAATTGATTCTAAGCTAAAAAGTGAGATTACAGAGCTTTACATGAATTCATGCAGATTTTGAGCTCAAGGTTCTACATGAATGCATGCAGATTGGACCTTCAGCCCCCAACATTGTGTTGTTTGTCCTACTCTAACCTCCATGCTTCCATTCACTTTGTTCCATGTGCCTATCCAAGAGTCTCTTAAGTTTCCCTCACGTATTTGACTCTACTACCACTGATTGTAGTGCATTCAACACACCCACCACACTCTGTGTAAATAATCTACCTCTGATATCTCCCTTAAAACTTCCTCCAATTACCTTAAAATTATGCCACCTAGTGATAGACATTTCTGCCATGGGAAAATGTCGCTGGCTATTCACTCTCTATCTGCCTCTCATCATCTTGTACACCCCTATCAAGTCACCTCTCATTTATTTTTCCTCCAATGAGAAAAGCCCTCGCTCCCTCGCGGTTTCTTCGTAAGACTTCTAGTCCAGGTAGCATCCTGGTAAATCTCCTCTTTACACTCTCAAAAGCTTCATTATCCTTCCTATAATGAGGAGACCAGAACTGAACACAATATTCCCTGTGCGGTCTGAGCAGGGCTCTATCGAGCTGCAGCATAACCTCGCGGCTCTTAAACTCAATCCCCCTGCAACTGAAAGCCAACATACCATACGCCTTCTTAACAACCTGATTAACTTGGGTGGCAGCTTTGAGGGATCTGTGGACACAGACGCCAGGATCCCTCTGTTTCTCCACGCTGCCAAGAATCCTGCCTTTAACCATGTATTCTGCGTTCACATTCCAGCTTGCAAAGTGAATTACTTCAGTTTGAACTCCATGTGCCACTTCTCAGCCCAGCTCTGCATCCTGACGATGTCCCATTGCAACCTACAATAACCCTCCACATTCTGTACCACTCCAACCACCTTTGTGTCATCAGCAAAGTTACTAGCCAACTCTTCAACACCCACATCCAAGTCATTTTGAAAATAACAGAGAGCAGAGGTCACTGAACTGATCCCAGCTGGGCACCACTGGTCCCTTTCAGTGATCTAGCTCCCCTAGATCTCTGTGCAAGACGGTTCCTGACATTCACTACCCTCTGTTTGAAGAAAACCTTCTCTGCTTCTGCACCATGACCTATTGATATGAACAAAAGAGGTAACGCAGGGGCTCAGGTAAGAGAGACTGACCCTGAACTCAAGGCAGTATTTGACTGAGGATGACATCAAGGAACCTGAACAAAATCACACTTACTGAGAATTAATTATGACCTCTACACTGCTTGGAGTCATTCACGGCAGAAGGGAAGATGATTATCATTGGTGGGCATCAATCATCTCAGCCGTGGGACACATCTGCAGGAGAACCTCAGCGTAGCTTCCTCAGCTCAGGCATCTCCAGTTTGGCATCACATAATCCCTACAGTGTGGAAGGAGGCTATTCAGCCCATTGAGTCCAAACTGAGCAGATTAGATTCCCTACAATGTTTAAACAGGCACGTCGGCCCAACCAGTCCACACCAACCCTCCGAAGAGTAACCCACCCAAACACATTTCCTTCTGACTAATGCACCTAACAAGATGGACAATTTAGTATGGCCAATTCACCCTGCGTGCACATCTTCGGACTGTGAGAGGAAACCGGAGCACCCAAAGGAAACTCATGCAGACAAGTGGGGAATGTGCAAACCCCACACAGACAGTTGCCCAAGGCTCGAATCAAACCTGGGACCCTGATGCTATGAGGCAGCAGTGTTAGCTACTGAGCCACCGTGCCAGCAGAGCAGGGGGCATTCACTGAAGTCTACAAAGTTTTCAGGACAGATTGTCCCTCTTCAGCTCTTGAAACAATCTGTGACCATGTATAGCAAGACTCGGATAACATTCAAGACCGTGTTGTTAAAGTCTGGTTGACATTTATGTAACAGCACAGTACATTTCCACAGTAAAAGGACAAGTTCATTCAGCAGCCCAATCTGGTTTCACGAGAATGTGGGGCAGCCATTCATCCCATCAAAACTACTGGGCAAAAGAAGGATAGCCCTTTCAGTCCCTCCTGCCTGTTGCACAGGAAGGTGGGAGTCTGCTCTCTCCCACATGTCACGTACATGGGATCAGAAAGAACCATTTCACACCCGGAGTCATTTACAAAGGATCAGGAAGAGGTTATTCAGCTTGTCAAGCCACTAACACAGGAACAGGAAAGTGTCAGAGATGCTCCAACATCACAAACAAATGGAGCAGGGGCTGCGCAGGCAACTGCTCCAAATTGATCCACATGGCTTAATTACTCATGGTATATATGTGTTACTTTAATATGGTTTTCTGGCAGTTGGAATGAAGCCAACATTTTTTAGCCATTCTCCAAGTTATCTTCCATCTCCAAGAAGGCAGACCCATGGTCTCCATGGAGGTCGGAAACCGGTGGGGAATAACTAACTGTTTCAGAATGAAGGTGTTTTGGCTGCTGACAGGACTGTGTACAAAGCGACACACAATGAAGTGTCACACATTAACTGTGCATTAAAGTGTTCAGGGTTCATTCAGAGCCTGCTCCTCGCTATCAATCGACATGAGGGTTCTGCAGATGCATGTAAACTGTCGTGAATCAAACATCCAATGAAAAGTATGACATTGACACCCCATTTAGCTGTTTGGCTCATAATGGGTTTCTGTCCATACCTATCAAGCTTCAACTTCTTATTCTCTCACAGCGCTACAGATTAAGCACATCGTTACTGCACTCTCTCCTCATGGTAACAACACGCCAGTGTTTAGTCTGTTCAAACTCCTTTGCACTGTCTCGGTGACAAAGATATCATTGATTATAAAGCAGACCAAACCTTTACACAAAGCACCAAATACTATCTCAACAAAACACGATCAGTGGGAAAGATTTTCTAACTTTTGTACTTCAATCATTTTGCCTGAAGAGCCACGTATCATTTACTTCCTGCCCCTGTATGAATTCTGTCAGTGACTTGTGACCAAGGACATCCAGGACTTTTTCAACAAAAGCACTCGCCAATCTCTCTACCATTTAATAAATATAAATGTACATGATGATATTTGTTGTTCACATCTGAATCATTTTTATACCTTGTGAACAGCTATTGCCCAAACACTGATCCTGCTGCCACCCATCAATCCTTCAGTCCAGAGAATAACAGTATTCTTCTCGTATCTCCGTTACTCAATGTTTAATCCATGTGGTATATATTCCACCCCTAACTACCCATGGACTCTAACATTCCCCACTCACCTGTATTCAGACATGTCAAGCGTCTACTAAAAATACAAATACACCAATCCCATTGGTTCTCAACTTTCGATGTCACAACTGACAATCTCCACAAACAGGTTTATCAAAGATCATTTCCCTTTCCTGAATCTAGGCCCAATGTACCAAATTGTATCATTATTCTCCAAGTGTCTCATCGTCACGTTCCTTATAAAAGGTTCCAATATTTTTTTCTCTCAAAGCTGACATCAAATTATTTAGTTTTCTGTTTTCCCTCTCCATCCTGTTTTAAATACTTAGGTTGACAATAGCTGCTGTCCAGTCTGCAGGATCCTTTCCAGAATCTAACTAGCTTTGAAGAATAATCAGTAATTATTTCACAAGCTTTGTTCTCATCTCAATCACTCTGGGATGGAGCTCATCAGATGCAGCAACTTATGAAACTTCAATTCAATTAGATTTTCAATAACATACACTTCATTAATTCTGATTTCCTGCAGTTTCCAATTTTTACCAGTCCCTCTGTTCCCTAATATTTGTGGAAAGTAGTTTCTGTACCTTCCCCTGCGGAGATTGAACCAATGCATTCCTCTCAGCAGGCAGACGGTTTCAGTCAACTCGTGAATACACTGGAGGACTGCACTTCAGAGATGGTGGATATATTACCAACTGCTGCCTCAAAAGTTCCAGAATCAATCCAGTTTAATTCATCGTGAGTGTCAGTGCAGTCCTGCTACTGGTGTGAGAACACAGGTTATACTGAAAGAGAGAATACAGCTCAGTGACCACATTAGTTTTGAGACAAACTAGTTTTACACTTTACACCTGAATGGGTGCAGCTTAGACAAATGTTCCTGGAAATCCCTGAGAGGAAAACATAGTGCCTCACTCCTCCCTGTTGGTACAGCTTCGCTTATTTGTAGTCTCTGCCTCAATTGTTTATCATGGACCCAGACACACTGTAAATGCAGTATTCAGAGTGGGGTCCCCAGACCACCGGGGCTCCCTGAATGAACCCAGTAGCTGACATCACTATCCTGAGAACACCATCCCCAGAGACTCCACTGACTTTCCAGATGGCAGCAGCAAGTGAATTCCCCACACCTACAATGCATCCATTCAGTATTGAAAATGCCTCGGTCTCCTCAGTTTCTCTAGGATACAGTGGGGACTGCAGATACTGGAGATCAGAGCTGAGAAATGTATTGCTGGAAAAGCACAGCAGATCAGGTAGCATCCAAACATCAGGAGAATCGACGTTTCGGGCATGAGCAAAAGAGTTCCTCCTCTTCTGCCTGGGAACCCTCCAACCACAAGGGATGAATTCAGATTTCTCCAGCTTCCTCATTTCCCCTCCCCCCCCCCACCTTGTCTCAATCCCATCCCTCGAAATCAGCACCGCCTTCCTAACCTGCAATCTTCTTCCTGACCTCTCCGCCCCCACCACCTCTCCGGCCTGTCAGCCTCACTTTAACCTCTTTCCACCTATTGCATTTCCAACGCAGCTCCCCAAAGTCCCTCCTCCCTACCTTGTATCTTAGCCTGCTTGGCACACTTTCCTCATTCCAGAAGAAGGGCACATGCCCGAAACGTCGATTCTCCTGATCTCTGGATGCTGCCTGACCTGCTGTGCTTTTCCAGCAATACGTTTTTCAGCTCCTCAGTTTCTCTTCCTGGCTGAGAAAGCTCTTACATCTCTACACAGTCGCACAGTAATAGTTCCTCTCTCCAAAGAAACAGTTGACCATTGAACATTACGTTTCTCTACAACTCAGCGACTATAAGAGAGATAGAGGGAACATAACTCACGGTAAGCAAGGACATCCCATAATAAATATGATACTCAGGAATATGTGAAAAGGGGAAATGGTAGAATAACTTCCCATTCTGTTTTCCTTCCAGTCCATCATCAGCAATCCTTTTGCTTGCTTTTACTTTCTCTCTCTCTCTCTCCATCTGTCTCTCATTCACTCTCACTTTCTCTCTCTTGCTGGACATCATCCACTCAACTCAAACCTCCCGCTCACCCTACCATCCATCCCTGATATAATAATATTATTTCTCAGTTGTATTCAGTTTTGATAGGTTCACTGAACTTGAAACGTTATTTGCTTTTTTTCCTACCGACTGCCATACCTGCTGAGATTTTCCAATATTCTTTCAAGCGGTGGAGAATTTTATTTCAGACCGCCAGCATCCGCATTTCCTTGGTTATTTCACCTTTAAAGTTGTTGTTTCGCGGGATGCCAGCATCACTGGCAAGGGCAGCATTTTTGTCCATCCGAACTGTCCTTGACGGGGCCATTTGTCAAGGCAATAAGGAGGCAACCATATTGTTGTGGATCTGAGGTGACACTTAGTTCAGACAGTAGTTTATGCTTGCCATGAGTGAAAATAGACTTCATTCCAATTTTTGTTATTGGAATTTAAATTTAGTCATCGGCTTTGATAGAATTTCAGACAATGATTTTCGAGTCATAACCCGTGCCTCTGAATTGCACAGTCAGTGACATTATTACTCGGTTTAAGAGTCCCTGTTGTGAAGTAACTGTAGAGACAAGAACATGTTTGTGGTCAAACTATTTGTAACTGGAAGAGAGGTCAGAAGAGAACTGGAGCCATAAAATCTGTCATTAACGAAGGGGTAGGTGATGGAAAAGTCAGCAACAGAACTCAGGCAGGGCTGGAGATTGGGGATATTATATAGGTGGGTGTCGGCAGGTTTGATCACACAGAGAGAATATGGAGATACAAAACAGTTCACGGTAAATGGAGACTCAAGGTTCTGAACAGTCTTTTACCTTCTCAGATGTTTATGAGTAAGTATTTTGGAAATGCATGAGAAGGAAGTGGCGTTTGTGACTGAACGTTTATGTTTTTGTTGAATATAATCAACCAGAATAGCAATAGCATTCAGCATCATACATAGAATTGATAGAGATAGACTTACCAGGCACACTAGTAATAGCGAGGATGGGATAGTACCCAACTTGAATAATTATCAGTACGGCTGGTATCCGCAACTCTAACCGCGGCCAATCCTGAGAAACCCAGTGAAGACCCCAGGATAAACTCCTGTCCATTGTTGTAACATTCCAGTCTAATGTTCTCAGATTCTGATTCATTGTTGGAACATTCCAGTCTAATGTTCTCAAATTAAAATCCATTTTTGGACCATTCTAATGTTCTCAGGTTCTGATCTCTCGCTCTTTCTCTGTAGCTGCTGATCCCAATCTTGTTGAGTTTGACTCTGCCCCGAATACTATGGCAAAACAAGTTGAAAGAAGTCCCGAATTATGGAAGAGGGAAATCCTTCAGTGACCCAGTTAGGTCCGGGAAGAGTGATATTAATCACAGTCACTGAACAAACAGCTCCACTCAACCCCATTTCACGGCAACTTTGATATATCACAATAATACTTGGGGTGGCTGGGATTTTGATATCGCAGATTATTGGGCTCATGGCACATCTCCAGTTGTAAACATCGAGGTGGGGGAGAGACATAATTCTTTCTCTTCACAAGCTCGATGATTCTGCTGTGTTTTGGCAATATAGGCATTGCTGGGCTCCCGAGGCCATCTGTGTCTGATCACCAGGCCCGCTGCATCTTTTTGTTTCATTCCTTTAAGTTTAACTTTGACTTCTGTCTGTCCAGCATTAAACGGCTTAGGTGGGTTTCAGCAATTTTGAGATACACCTACAGAGCCATAGACGATGTAGGTACAGTCCGTTCCTTGTGTTCTTACAGCCGCGACCTTGTCTTGTGGAGTGATGGTCAAACTCTTACAGAACCAGGATTCTTAGTTTTACCTTTCACCAGTTATTGATGGGGTCTCAGCAGAGTTGAAAGGCAATAAATCTCTCCCGGGTGCTACACACACTCTCTGAGATTTCTCTCAGAACTGCCTTTTGATGTTCTTTCCTCCTGGAGTGGAGAACTACACGTCAGACAATCTGTTTCTTGCATTTGTTTTTTGACATTGTTGTGTTTATCGGTTGATACCATATTGGAGCCATTACTGTCTAGTAGTTCAATAAACTATTATTCTTCTAAATTTTCGAACAGAATTAAGTTATTGCAAGTTCGTCTTCATTTTGTTGTCTTTTATCGATAGTCTTCGAATAAATAGTGTTTTGCTTAATGTCAAATATTTTGAACAAGTAAATTCTATCTCAAACATAACACCTCACATTTACCAGCGGAATGGGCTGAGCCGGAGAAGTGATAATCATGTCAGGAATTATATCAGATGCTCAATCCACCTCTCAGATCCATCCCAGACACGCATAAGCCCAGATGAGGTCACTGCTCAGCATGAAGCACTGCGGAGACCAGGCTAGTGCACTGCTCAGCAATCCGTCCAGGATCGAACACTGTTTAGAGCTCACAGGTTCACTACTTATGTGTCCAACAGTGCACTGATCTATAAATTTGGACAAAATGATCTGTTCAACACAGGGCTCTGTGCAGAACACAGAAAGGCATTGTTCTATACACACGGACTGGATATCTGTGCAGCATGGGGAGCTGTACAGTAAATAGCAGTGAATTTATCTTTTAAACTGGAGAAGGTACCTTCCCAGCATACGCAGCTGTGTGCACCAATCGCTGCATTGCTGTGTAACACTGTATTAGATCACTGCCCAGTGTGGGGAACCTTGCAGCTCATGGTGGAAGTGACAGATGTGCAGCACCTCTCCATTTACAACTCCATATCTCCAGTGTGGCATGACACAGGAGTGCTATGGGTGTGAAACCCACTGCCAGAGAGAGATGGCGGGGGAATCAGTTTAAATACCAACAACTCGGAGGTACTTGGTTAAAAGACAGGGGGAGATTGAGAGAGTATTTCAGAGAATGATCTGATGGTAGGTTTAAAAATTGTGAAATGAGAATATTTCGACAGCGTCTTGCAATATAGAATTTTCGATAAGCATTTGTCCTGCAGCGTTGTAACTGGGAGTAGGATCAGCAGAGTTTTCGACTCACTGGGCTGAATCGTACAATAATTTGTCTCAGTGCCATTTTCATTGAATGTGACAGAAGGAATATCTGCACGAGGCAGAGCTAGTTTCCTGATGTTATCTTATCGAACTCACCTCATTAACTACCCACCCTACCCCATGGTGTCCCTCTCATTCAACGCCAGCACGATTTTCCCACCCATTATGGCTGGAGGTGCACACCATCGCTCGGATGCCCCTGTATATTCAGTGATCCCTGGTACTGCTGCCATCATAAAAAGGCCAATGGGCACACGGTTGAGTTTTCTCAGTTTGGAGCTGCCCTGAACAGTTTATCCGAGCATGGCAGATAAAGGGAAATTACACCACAGCTTGACGACAGAGGCACGGAGGTCATGGTGAATGGTCTAGTACAGAGGGGGATCATTCTCTTCCCAGACCATGGTCTGAGCACACCACCCAGCTCAGTGCAGTATCTGCGTCCGAAGAAAAGTCCAGCAATACAGGAAAAGCATCAATAACCTTCCCCGTTCTGTCAGGATAAGTGTCAACGTATTCTCTCTCCTCTCTCACACACATTGTATATCTGTTAGTGCCTTCCCCAGAATAAGGCTCCATCACTCTTACTACTGCAATAAAGCACCTTCTCTCTCTCTCTCTCTCTCTCTCTCTCTCTCTCACCTACGCAATACCCCCACATGGTTATAAAATGTTCTTATGAGTGCAGTTTCTAGAATTCTCTGGTTGATGTCGTTCGTACAATGTTCCAAATAATTCTCAAAATAATTCAATTTCAGCAAAATGTTCATCCCCCAATATGCAACGCATCAGAGGAAGGAGCAGAGTTTTACTTTTTTTTAAATCACTCAGGATGAAAGTGCATCATGAGGCCATTAATCCTCTCAAATATGCTCCACTAATCAAACAAAGGGAGCACCTAAACACTTGAAGACTCACTCTCTTCTTGAAGACAGACGCCACTTTCGAGTTTCGCCAGTTTCACTGGAACACTCCTGTAATCCTAGGAGTTATGGAATATTTCACACAGTGCCACCAGTCACTCTGTAACCATTTCTATCAAAACAAGCTATGAATTGCTGATGAGCTGTTTACCTTTGGTCTTTTCTGTTTGAGAAAAGCATTGTTCATTTTGTGAGAGACACTGCAAAACTTTCATCTGACTACAATTTTGTTTATAATATTGAAACTCTTCGTGCCTTCCCCTGCGAGGAACAATGTAAAATAATGTATTAACTTCTCTGCATGTTCCCTGAAATCAGTTCCCCAGTCACATCTTACAGGTGTCCCACATATTCTTTCCTGCCTTCCTTCCAAGGGTCACACACACATCATGAAAGTTTTTTATTCGATATGGGAAAACTCTTGCGGTTAGTTTCTTTTAATATTCTTGCCAGTTTTGAAATGTTTTTTCTTTGTATTTTGTTTTATACAATCTGCTTCTTGTTCCAAAAGTTAACTACCCAAATGTGGCCAACGATTAACAATCTGAATTCTTTAGTTTGTGATTGATTAGCATACTTCACAGCATTTGTTCATCATAGATGGTTCATCTTCACATCTTCATATCATCTTCTTTTTCACCAGAGCCAAACATTACTGAGAGTTATTAATCAGTACCTGCTTAAATGTTCCCACATCCCTCCCCCCAACACCCCACCCCCGCCACACACATATCTGCTGACCTTCATCTGTGTCTATTTTCACACTCCGTATTTGACCAGATTTATGACATTTTTCTGCATTTGAAATGCCTGGCTCTTTTCAATCATTCGGGGGGAACCTACGTATGTGGCTGAACACATGATCAGCTAAAGGTGACTCCATTCTCCCAGTTTCCCTGGCTCTGTCATTTCTGTTCGATGATGCCACATTCCAGTGGGAAGATTCCTACATGTCATTCTTTTCTCTCAAACGAGAAATCCCCTAAATCTGATGGACTGAGTTTTCAGCTGTGTCTGGCCCATCTCCCTCACTTCTACCCTCACTCCGTCCTTCCTCCCCAGAACAATGATAGATCTCCCCTTGTCCACACTTCCTTCTGCACTAGAATCTGCATTCACAGAATCATCTTCCGCCACTTCTACCACCTCCAGCAGGACAGCACCAGTAAACACATCTTCCCCTCCAGTCCACCGTCAGAAATTCAGAGGGACCAGTCCTTCTGTGGCAAGCTCCATTACCTCGAACAGTTCCCCACACCCCCATGGAACCTTCCCACGTAAAGCTGCAACTTTTGCCCATTCATCTCTTCCCACTTCACTGTCCAAGGCTCTAAACACAATCCAGGTGAAGCAGCATTTCACTTATACGCTTTCAATCCAATCTCCTGTCGTTGCTGCTGACAATGCAGTCTCCTTTACATTACTGAGCTAAACAGAAACTGATTTGATGAACATCTCCACTCTGTCTGTCGGAATGACATTGTCATTCTGATTGCTCCCATTTCAAGAACCTACATTGCTCTCAAGATAATGAGAATTCTTTGAGGAGGTAACAACGGTTTGGACAATAGAGAGTTACCTATCTGAACTTCCAGAAGGCCTCTGACATGGTACCCCACAGGAGGCTGCAGAGTAAGATAAGGACCCATGGTTCTCAGAGGATAGGTACTAGCATGGGTAAAAGATTGCCTCTCTTACAGGATGCAGATTGAGGATAAAATTGTCCCTCTCAGGATGGCAGCCGGTGACTTGCAGTGTTCCACAAGAGTCACAACATTTCACTTTATAGGTTAATGATCTGAGTGGCGGTACAGAAGACATTCTGGCTACGTTTGCAGATGAAGCCAAGATAGGTGGAGATGCATGTAATATTGAGGAGGCAGGGAGCCTGCAGAATGATTTCGACAGTTTCGGAGAGTGGGAAAAGGAGTAGCAGATGGAATGCAATTTGGGGCAGTGTGAGGTCATGCACTTTGGTATGAAGAATACAAGCATGGACCATTTACCAAATGGGAAGAAAAATCAGAAATCTGAGGAACAAAGGGACTTGGGATTCCAAGAGCAGGATTTGCCTTAGATAAACCTGCAGGTTCAGTCAGTAGTTAAGAAGGCATATACGATGTTGTCATTCATCTCGAGAGGAGTAGGATATAATGGTAGGGATTCTGAGGCTTTCAAAGGCTCTGGTCAGACCACATTTCCAGTATTTTGTGCCTCATACCTCAGGAAGGATGTATTAGCCTTGGTGTGTGTCAAGAGAAGGTTCACCAGAAATGAAAAACTTAACACATTAGGAACATTGGAGAACTCTGGGTTTATACTCGATGGAGATTAGAAGGATGGGTGGGGGGGAGGGGGGGGGTGAAAATCATATTGAAATTTACAGAATACTGAATGACCTGGATACAGACAAAATTGGGAGGACGTTGGCACTGGCAGGAGGACACCGGCGTAGAGAAAAGGGAAAACCCATTAGAACGGGGATAAGGTGAAACGTCTTTATCCAGAGAGTAGTGACTTTGTGGAATTCCTTACCACAGAAGGCTGTGGAAACCAGATCATTTGGCACCAACGATATAGCCAGGAAAGGGACTGGGGATCTGAAAAGTGACTCCAGAGAGTTAGTTTGGAAGCTGAAGAGCAGGACGAGTAGAGTAGTGATCTCAGGTTTGCTACCGGTGCCACGAGCTAGTGAGATGAGGAACAGTCAGCGACTGCAGATTTACAATTGGCTGCGGGGTTGGTGCAGGAGGGAGGGCTTCAGATACCTAGACCATCGGGATACCTTCTGGGTAAGGTGGGACCTGTACATGAAGGACGCATTGCACCTAAACTGGAGGGGCACAAGTGGCCTGTTTGGGAGATTTGTTCGTATGATTCTGGCGTGTTTAAAACGCGTTTGGGAGGGGGTTAGGAACAAGACCACATGTCTGAGAGGGGTTTAGTTGCAGACGGGACAGTGAGAGGATATATTGAATCTATCAGGAAGGTTTCTCACGCCATGAAACAAAGGGATCAGTTAAAGTGCATCTGCTTTAATGCAAGGAATGTCTGAACTAAGAGTGACAAACTTAGATTATGGATCAGTACTTGAGGCTACGATATCGTGGCCATGCGGAGACGTAGGTTTCACAGGGGCAGGGATGGTTGCTTGATGTTCCAGGGTTTAAAACGTTTAAATATGTTTCAGAGCAGCACAGAGTCTCAATGATTAGTACTGCTGCCTCACAGCGCCAGAGACCCGGGTTCAATTCCCAACTCAGGGAACTGTCTGTGTGGAGTTTGCACATTTTCCCCGTGGGTGTGCTCCGGTTTCCCTCCATAATCCAAAAATGTGCAGATTAGGTGAACTGGCACATGCTTAATTGCCCGTAATGTTAAATGAAGGGGTAAATGTAGTGGAATGGTTCTGGGTGGGTTGTTCTGTGGAGGGTTCTGTGGACTTGTTGGGCCGAAGGGCCTGGTTCCACTCTGTAAGTAATCTTATCTTATCTAAAAAAGAACGGGGTGGGTGGAAAATGAGGAGAGGATGTCACATTGCTAATCAGAGAGGGCGTCACAGCTACAGAAATGAAGGTTGTTGAGGAAGGTTTGTCTACTGAGTCAGTATGAGTGGAAGTTAGGAACAGCAAGGGAACAGTCACCGGATTTGGGAGTTTTCTACAGGCCATCTAATAGCAGTAGAGAGATTGAAGATCTCATAGGCGGGCAGACTCCAGAAAAGTGCAAACGTAGCAGGGTTAATGTTATGAGTGATTTCAACTTTTCCAATATCGACTGGAACCTCCTAAGTGCAGATGATGTGGATGAAGCCGTATTTGTCAGGTATGTTCAAGATAGTTTCCTTGCTCAGTATGGAGACAGACCAACAAGGGGAGAGGCTATTTTGGATTTGGTGTTCGGCAACGAGCCAGGACAGGTGTCAGAACTAATGGTGGGAGGGCACTTTGGTGAAAGTGATCACAACTGCCTCACATGTAGCATCGTCTGGGAGAGTGAAAGGAGCAGTTTCTGATGGGAAGATATTTAATTAGGGAAAAGGAAATTATCATGCTATCAGACAGGAGTTGGGAAGTACAGACTGGGAGCAATTGTTCCACAGAAAGGGCACAGCAGGCATGTGGAGACTGTTTAAGGAGCAGTTGTTGCGAGTGATACACAAATTTGTTCCTCTGAGATGATAAGAAGGGTTTAAGATTAAGGAACCTTGGATACGAGAACAGAGGAACGTCTCGTCAAAATGAAGCAGGCAGCTTACGGAAGATGGAGGAAGCAAGAATCTAACACAGCTTTAGAGGATTACACGCTTACTAGAAAGGAGCTCATAAATGGGCCGAGGCGAACCATGATGGGGAACGAATAAGGCTTGGCAAGAAGGATTAGGGAGAATCCAAAAGCATTTTTCTCATACGTGAGGAGTAAGGGAATAATTAGGGAGAAGGTGGGGCCAATCAGGGATAGAGTAGGGAACTTATGCGTGGAGTCTGAGCAGATAGGGGAAGTCCTAAATGAGTTTTTTGCTTCGATTTTCACCAGTGAAAGGGAACTTGCTGCAAATGAAAACTTAGAGGAGCTGGTCCAGATCAAGATTGATGAAATTGATGTTGTAGAAATTTTGGAAAACATTAAGATAGATATGTCCCCAGGGCCAGATTTATCCTAGACAGCTCCGGGAAGCGAGAAAGGCGTTTGCTAAACTGCTGGTGAGGATATTTGCTTCCTCAGTCTCCACAAGAGTCGTACCGGAGTATTGGAAGGAGGCGAATTTTGTTCCTTATTTCAAGAAGGGTAATAGGGAAATCCCTGACAAGTCAATCTTATGTTTGCGGTCAGCAAAGTTTGGAAAAAATTCTGAGGGATAGGATTTATGACTATTTGGCAAAGCATTGTGTGATTAAAGCATGGCTTTGTGAGGGACCGGTCATGCCTCACAAATCTGATTGATTTCTTTGAGGAGGTGTCAAGACAGGTCGACGACGGTCGAGCAGTGGACGTGGCACATGTGAACTTCAGCAAGGTATTTGATAGTGTTCCCCATGGAAGGCTCATTCATAAAGTCAGGAAGTATGGGATACAGGGAGATTTGGTTATCTGGATTCAGAATTGGCTGGCTATCAGAAGGCAGACAGTGGTTGTAGATGGAAAATATTCTGCTTGGAGGACAGTGTTGAGAGGGATCCCACAGGGCTATGTCCTTTGGCCTCTGCTCTTTTTAATTTTTATAAATGACTTGGATGAGGAGGTTATGGGGTGGGTTAGTAAATTTGCTTATGACACAAAGATTGGAGGCGTCATCGATAGTATAGAGGGCTACTGTAGGCTGCAGCGTGACATAGACAGGATGCAGAGCTGGGCTGAGAAATGGCAGATGGAGTTCAACCTGGGTAAATGAGAAGTGATTCATTTTGGAAGGTCAAATTCGAATCCTGAATATAGCATTAAATACAGGATTCTTGGTAGTGTGGAGGAACAGAGGGATCTGCGTGCGCAAGTGCATAGATCCCTCAAAGATGCCACGCAAGTGGATAGGGTATCAAGGAAGCATATGCTGTTTTGGCTTTCATTAACAGGGGGATTGAGCTTAAGAGCCACAAAGTTTTTGTTTCTGCAGCTCTACAAGTCCCTGGTGAGACCACACTCGGAATATTGTGTCCAGTTGTGGACCCCCTACGATAGGAAAGATACAGGGGCTTTAGAGAGGGTGCAAAGAAAGTTTACCAGGATGCTGCCTGGACTGAAGGGCTTGCTTCATGAAGAAAGGTTGAACAAGCTTGGACCTTTCTGGAGACAAAGAGGAGAGAGGAGATCTGATCGAGGTGTACAAAATAATGAGAGGAATAGAGAGAGTCAATACCCAGAGACTTTTCCCCAGGGTAGGATTGACTAGTACGATAATTCATATTTTGAAGATTTAGGAGGAAGGTAAAAGGGAGACGTCAGAGGTAGGTTCTTTATGCAGAGAGTTGTGAAAGCATGGAATGCATTACCAACTCTGTTGGTGGAAGTAAAGTCATTGGGGACATTTAAGCGACTGATGAACCTGCACGTGAATAGCAGTGAGTTGAGGGGTGCATAGGTTAAATTACTATATTTTATATTAAGATTAAATCTCAGGACAACATCGTGGCCCAAAGGGCCTGTTCTGTGCTGTCCTGTTCTACGTTCTATTTAGTATAATTAAAACAGACTCAGATAAGTTCTTGATTGACAAGGAGATCAAAGATAACTGACAGGAAGCAGGAAAATGGGGTTGAAAATCTATCATTCGTGATCGAATGCCGGAGCAGACTTGATTGTCCGAATGGCTTCATTTCTGCTCGTATAGAGTTGTGGTCTTATAATATTTCGGTCCTGGATGGCACGGTGTCTCAGTGGTTTGCACTGGTGCCGCACAGCATCAGGGAACTGGGTTTGATTTCCTCTGGGTGTTCTAGTTTCCTGCCACAGTTCAAAGTTGTGCAGGTTAGGTGAACTGGCCATGCTGAATTGCCGATTGTGTTCAGGGATGTTGATGTTAGGTGCAATAGTCAATGGTCTCCTTATAGTATTAGGGTAGAGAATGGGATTGGTTCGCATACTCTTTGGAGGGTCAGAATAGATCTGTTGTGCAGAAGGGCCTGTTTTCACACTGTCGGGATTCTAAGAAAATGCAGACTGCTGCAATGTTCCAATGAAGCACAACCCACGCTCGAGTAACACCTCACTTTACACTTTGGTACGTTACAGTCTGTAATATTGAATTCCATAAATTCACAGCCTGAACCCACTATGGCTGTTCTCCATTTTCCGTACACTCTCCCTCCTGGGCTCCCTAAGTTCGTGTCGTGTTTATGTTCCATTCAACAGAGAAAATCAATTTCTAATATTTACACATTTATTTACACCCATTATATACCTGTGTCTCTTTCACCATAATTTAAAGCCCATTTGTCTTTCAGACTGGGCCTCCAAACACTCGTTCCCACCTCTGCCAAGATACTAAAGCGCTCACTTTCCAATCCTTTACACGTCTGAAGAAGATTTACACTGGACTTGAAACATTAACATTGTTTCTATGTCTCTGAGATGTTGCCAAACCCCTAAGTTCCTTCAAAAATGAAAAGTTACAGAACACATTTTCAATATAGCAAAGATCATTGGATACAGGAAATCTGAAAAAAAAACGAAAATTGTTGGACTTACTGGGTGCTTTGAGGAACAGTCACAGAACCCGAAAGATTAACTCTGCTTTCACTTCACAGATGCTGTCAGACTGGTTAGTGTCTTCAGCACTTTCTGTTTTTGAATAAGTTTCAAACATGTGTGTCAAAGCTGCTCACACGCCCTGTCCAACATGGAGAGCCATACACCGGGAAGTGAATGATAATGCAACGTGTACAAATTCATTTGTTCTGAAACTACATAAGGCTGTCGTCACTGACACGACAGAGCTCTTAATCATGGTCATGGAGAGAAACAGCGGGAAACACATTTGCTTTAAAGGCAAGATGGCATTACTGGAGCGGAAAATATTCAGGTGAAAACGTTAAATGCTTTTGAGGAATGTGACAATTGGAGGCATGGCATCATGAAGATACCCAAACTGGATGAGAATTTTTAAAAAAGGAAGTGTTCCCACATGAGAAACTGGGATAGGGCACTGTGTACAGGGGAGAAGGACGACCGTGTCCCCGTGCGAATGAGGACAGGCAGCAGAATTCTATTGCAGTTATTGCATCTCAAACTGGGCATTCATGTGATGCTGTAAATCATAGCAGCTGTTGTAGCAGCAGCAGCAGCAGAATTATATTCAACCACAATATAATCTCTCAGTCTACCATTACCATGAAGCTGATCTCCGCTTCAGTGATGATGTGTGGTTGAACATGCCACGGTCAGAACCATGTGTACGTAAACCTGATGACAACCCATTCAAGCTACTGCACTTACTGCTTACATTAACAAACAGCAGAACTAACATCTGATAGAGAGGGCGCCATGATCACAAGACTGTGACCACTTCTTTTAAAACCAGCTATGAATTACTGCTGGCCTGTCTACTCTTACTCTTATCTGTTAGAAAATCCTTGTTCCTTTGGTTAGAGATGGTTCAAGAACTTCCCTCCTATTACCATTTTGTTTACCTCATTGAAATACTTACTGTGCCTTCCCCTGTGAGGAAAGATATAAAACATGGGTGTAAATTATCTGTCTGCTCCCTGTAGCCAATTCTTCAGTCACACCCTCCAATTATCCTCAGTATACTTTCCTAATTAATTTCACCTAAGATCACACACTCATCTTGAACTTTTTTTATATGCTCGGAAAATATCGTGCTGCTTTTTTTTGTATTTCTTGCCAATTGACTATATCTTGTCTTTTCTCCCCTTTTCCTCGCTTTCTAGATTGATACAGTCATATAGCGCACAAACAGACCCTTTGGTCCAACTTGTCCATGCTGACCAGGTTTTCCAAACTAAACTAGTCCCATCTGATTGCATTTTGTCCATATGCCTCTAAACTTTTCCCATTCCTATGTTTGTCCTAATGAGTTTTAAATGTTGTAGCTGTACTTGCATCTCCCACTCTTCCTCTAACAGCTCATTCCACATACACACGTCACCCTCTGTGTGAAAACATTGATCCTTCATCCATTTCAAATCTCCCCTCTTTCACCTTAAACCTATGCCTTCTATGGTTGAACTCCCCCATCCCGTGGGAAAGACCTTGGCTGGTCACTCTATTCATACCTCTCATGATTTTATAAACGTCTACCATGTCACCCCTCAACCTCCTACATTCCATCTGACAATAACTTTACGAACAAGCATTTCAAGATAAAGCACTGCAAATTTGAAACAGTATTCAAATGACAGGTAAATAACATTCAGCCCAAGCTTCATACTGTGATTTATTTTTCTCCATGTTATAATACTAAGGCAGCAGGAAACTGTGACGAGTACCAATAAGAGGTGAAACATCTGAATTGCTTTGTCCAAATGGGGTGATGATCTCTGCAGTGAAAGCACATCACTGGCCTGTACCATATAAGAAGGGGAATTCTTGTATCACACGGTCAGCGTGCAGTTGCCTTTAGCAGAGTGAGATGAAGGCTGAGTATAACTTTTGAAATTTGGATCACAGTGTAAATTCAGTGTAAAAGGGGAGAGGTCTTTTCAATAAGGTTTACTCAAAGATGGAAACTTTCCTGAGTGAGATGTGAGTGGGAGGGTGTAAAACAGCATGAATGGAGAGGTCGAGCCACACTGGGACCAGAGGCAAAGTGGCAGCACAAAACGCAGCTTGATGCTACTGCAGAGTAGGTAGACTTGATCAAAGAGTTTCAGGTGAAGTGGGGGGGGACCATAAGGTAAGATAATGTACTCTGTAATTTGAGAGGGAGAACCTGGAATCAGGAAGGGGACACGAGCAGGGAAGACGATGGAGCAGCAATGGCAGCAGTTTCTGTGGGGAATTCAGGAAGCACAGCTGAAATTCATGCCAAGCATCTGCTTCTGTTCCCTGAAATAAACATCCTACATCTGGCCCTCCACTAATGCTTATCAATAGTATCCTTGAGAGCCTTTGTCAACCATGGGTGCTTCGCTGCTTATCGAGTTCATCTTTTTCAACAGAAACAATAATTACTGATCGGTTTGGGATATCTGCTTGAAAGTCTGCTCACGTATACTCACTGACCTTCCTCTGGGTCTATTTTCACATTATGCTTCAGACCAGATGTGAGGCAGAAATCCTCAAATTAGATGCCTGGTTCTTTTCAATCATTCAGAAGGAACTTCTGCCTGTGGCTGAGCACAAGATCAGTGGAGGCTGACTCAATTCTCCAAGCTTCTCCATCTCTGTTGTTTCTGTTTGACAATGCCACATTCCTGTGAACTGTGTCTAACGTGACCTCCTTTTCCATCAAACCAGAAATCCCCGAATTCTGGTGGACAGGGCCTTCAGCTATGACTGTCCCATCTTCCACGGTGTTGCCCTCAATCCGTCCCCTCCACCCCAGAACAATGATAGTTCCTCCTTGTCCACACTTCCTCCTGCACAAGAATCCACATTCACATATTCATCCTACGCCATTTCCACCAACTCCAGCAGGACAGCATCATCAAACACATCTTCCCCTCCCGTCCTCGGTCAGTATTTCACAGCGACCGTTCCCTCTGTGTCACTGTCCATCAAGCCGAACGTTTCCCCACTCCCCCATGACACCATCCCATGCAATTACAGAAGCTGCAACACTTGTCCATTCATCTCTTCCCTCCTCACTATCCAAGGCCCCAAACATAGCTTCCAGGTGAAGCAGCATTTCACTTGTAACCTTTCAATCTGATCTCCCGTCATTGCTGCTCATAATGCAGTCTCTTTATATTGGCGAGACCAAACAGAGACTGCTTTGAGGAACACACTCACTCTGTCTGTAGAAATAACCCTGGTCTTCTCATTGCTTCCCATTTCAGTAACTTACCTTGCTCTCATGCTAACATTTCAGCCCTGGGCTGCTGCAATGTTCCAAGGCAGAACATCCCAAGGTCGAGTAACAACGCACTTTACACTTTCGTACGTTACAGCCTTTAGAAGTTAATGTACAATTTCATAATTTCACAGTCTGACCCCATTATAACTGTTCTCCAATTTCCGTACAATCTCCCTCCTGGCCTCTCTATGACCTTCTGTGGTTGCATCTTCTTTATCTTTCACTCAATAGAGAGAAACCCTTTTCCCTATTCACATCTTAATTTAAAGCTATTTCACATGGTCTTCTCGTTCACCACTACTAAAAGCATGTTTATCTTTTGCCACACCCTCTTTTACCTGTCAACCCACTCCCCACATCTGTCAAGGTATTATAAAGCTCATTTTCCAATACTTTTTCATTTCTGAAGAAGTGTCATACTGGACTTGAAACAGTAACTCTGTTTCTCTGTCTCTGTAGATGATGCCAGACCTGTTGAGTTTCTCTAGATATGAATAGGCTCAGAACAAGTTTTCAATTAAACAAATAACGATGGATACTGGAAATGAAAATGCATAAATTGCTGGAGAAAATGGGAGCTTTGTAGAATGGTCACTGGTCCTGAAAGATTAACTCTGCTTTCATTCCACGAGATGCTGCCAGACCTGCTGAGTTTCATCAGCAATTTCTGTTTTTGAACAAGTTCCATAGACGTGTGTTAAAGCTGCTCAAACGCTCTGTCTCACACAGAATACACTTGGATGTAACCGATAATGCAAGGTGCACAAATTCCTTGATCTGAAACTACATAAATCTGGCATCACTGACACTGCAGAACTCTTAATCTTGGTCAGGGAGAGAAACAGAGGGGAACACATTCACATCAAACACAGAAGATGGCATTGGGGGGAATGGAAAAGATTCAGATGCATATGTTAAGGGGTTTGAGTAAAGTAACAAATTGGAGGTGTGACACCAGAAAGAGACCCTCAGCACAATGAGAATAGGAAAATTGAAGTGTTACCACATCAGACACCAGGTTAAGACACTGAGTACAGGGCTGATGGGTGAATGGGTCTTGGTATAAACAGGGGGATAGTCAGTAGAATTAAATTGAACATATTGGAGCTCAAAGTGGGCATTCATGTGATGTGGTAGAATCACAGCTGCAGCAGAATTGTATTCAACTACAATCTGGAACATTTTCCCCAGGATAATCCCTCAGTTTACCATTACCATCAAGCTGATCTATGGTTCAGCGATGAGTGCGGGTGAACATGATAGGGTCGGAACCATGTGTACCTAAACCTGAGGACAATCCATTCGAGCTATCGCACTTGACCGGTTATATTCGCAACAGCAGGACTAACATCTGATACAGAGGGCGAAATGATCCCAAGACTAACAGATCAGATCGAAGTTCTGCAGTGCTGCCACATCCAGACATAAATGTCGATGGACTATTAAACAACTCACTGGGGGAGAGGACTCCATAAATATCACCAACCTAAATAACGGGACAGCCCTGTCCATCAGTGTAAAAGTCATGGTTGTATTATCTGCACCACCCTCAGCCAGAAGTGTTGAGTTGATGATCCACCTCACCCTCGCCATGCTGCCCGTAGAATCACCCGATGCCAGTCTATAATCGATCTGACTCACTGCATGTGACATGAAGAAACAGCTGAATGCAGTAAATACGACAAAGGCAATGGGTCCTGACCCCATTCCTGCAATAGGACTGAAGACTTATGCTGCACAACAAGCCGTGTCCCTGGGGAAGCTGTTTCATTCCAGATCCAACTCTGACATCTCGCTAGCAATGTGGAAATTTACTCAGCTATGTCCAGTCCCATAACAAGGGAATAACTACTGTCTGACCATTTACCAAGCCCTGAATCCCAGTGCAATAGCCACATTGGTGGGAGTTCTTTTTGACAGATCTGTAAAGTAGCACAGAAATAACCTGCTCAGTGTGGTTTCAGATAGCTCCCCATGTGGAGATGGTGCTGTTGTAGAAATATCACTGGATTACTAATCGAGACCACGCTAATGTTCTGGAAGCTGGTGGACATTATAAATAATAAAATATCGAGATGTAAAACCTGGAGTCATTAACAGTGACCTTGAAGCCAATGTCGATTGTAAATGCCAATTTCCTTCCCCAATGTACTTTCAGGAATTGAATCTCGGGTGCTTTCCTGGTCTGGCCTAAAAGTGACTCCAGACACACAGATATATGAAAAACTCTTCAATGGTCTCGGAAACGGCCAAGCAACAAACTCTACTGTATCAACTGCTCTGAGGTCTTAAAGAATAAAACAACACCCAGCACCAGCCTCAGTATTGGAACGGGAAACACTATCTTATTGACCCTGCAGAGACCTCCTTCCTAACATCTAGGAGTTGGTGACAGCATTTACAGAGCTTTCCCACAGATTGCACAGAAACATCGGGAATGGAGTAGGTCATTCAACACACTGAGCACCCTCCATTCTAGTTCATGGTGAAAATCTCCTCAATTCAGTTTTCCCCACACAGTGTTCATATCCTTTAGTATGTTTAAACATCAGAACATATAAAATAGGAACTACTGTATTCCCTTTGGTGCATAAATTTTGATCCTCCATTCAATATACAGGCAGCTATCCAATAAGGTGTGCTTATTAAACGCAATTTCGCTGCAACACAATTAGTGAATTGTGCCCCTTTCTTTATAAAGCGAGCTCCCGTTCACTGTTATGGGAGACCATCTCTGGCACCAGCTGAACAGCAAATCCCAGCCTCAGGATCCCTCTGTCTGCCAAATGTACCCTCAGTGTGTTCAGATAAAGCAGGAATGTAATCCGCTCTGCAAGCCTTAAAATTCAGCCTGAATGTGGGATTTGTAGTCTACATTTAGAAGGAATTTTATTTCAAACCGGGAGGGGAATACCTAGGAGAGAACTGGAATGCTGTTTCGGCATCACGTGGTCAGTCAGCTCGCGCGCTTTCTGGTGAAGATCTTGGTGAAACGTACAGTGCTGTAGTCAGTGTCTGTCGTGTTAAAGGGTGACATTTACTGCACTAATTCCTCACAATACACAGTTTAAATATTTATGCAGCCTGTGCTATTGTTTGTGTTAGGCTGACTATTATTTTTGTTTTGATTTTTACTGGTAATTTTGGGGGTCCGCACCGAAGTCTCTTTTTCCCATTGGCCCCATTATTGATATTGCACCGTTTTCTATAACACGGTGTTCCACGGGAATACAGTTGCCATATTATTGGATAACTGCCTGTAATTATTGCTGATTCTATACCTCCACAACCAAACTCCTGCACTGTCCTCATCCCTTCTGTGTCTTGAAATCTTTATTTATATTCAGTACCTTAGCTTTCATAACCTGATCAGGAAAATAATTCCCCAAGTTCACGAGTCTCTGAGTGCAGGCATTTAGTCTCATCTCAACGCACTTTGGCCTGGCTGTACCCAACACTGTGAGCCCGTGTTTTGGATATCCCACCCAGGGGAATTATCATCCCTGCTTCCAATCTGTCTCGCCATGTCAGAGTTTTATATAGTTCACCCATTTTCCTAAACCTCATGGAATACAGGCACAGTCGCCTCAAACCCTCTTCCCACAACAAGCCTGTCATCCCAGAGATCTGTCTGGTCATCCTTCGCTGCTCTCCCTCAATGTCAGGTTTGTCCTTTATTAGGTAAGGAGACCAAAATTGCACGCAATACTGCACAATGTTCAAGATGGGGTCTCACCAAGGCCCTGTTTCGCTGCAGTAAGACACCCTTATTCCTGTACTCAAAACATCCTGAAATGAAGGTCAGCACACCATTCATTTTCAACAAAATGGTGTATTCCCATGACAGCTGAGCCTGCTCTAACCTGAGTAGGAATCTTACAGCAGGCTGGTCAAGTGTGGCTGCTGCTGTACATGGTCTTAGTGAGATCACTTCTGGAGTAATGTGCACAGATTTAATCTCCTCACTAAGAAAGGGTATTGGTATTAATTCAGATATTATTCCCTCAACTGAATTCTGCAATGAAGATGTTAATCATAGAATCCCTATAGCGTGGAAGCAGACCATTTGACCCATCGACTAAACGCTGATCCTCTGAAGGCCATACCATACAAACCCCACTCCCCAACCCATTTCCCAACCCAATCTCTGCAACCTAACATTTTCCATGCCCAATGCACCTAACTGGCACATCTTGGGACTTTGGGAGGAAACTGCAGTACCCGACAGGCACCCCTTGCAGGCACAGGGAGAATGTGCATAATCCACACAAACAATGACCCGAGACTGAAACTGAACCAGATCTCTGGTGCTGGGAGGCAACAGTGCTAACCACTGAGCTACATACTGTGGACCACGCAACCTGCCTGCTCAATTCAACATTCGAAATGTGGCATAACAGCAGGGAGATTCCATAAGTCTCCAAACTTGTCATTGTGCAACAGGATGAGGATAATGATATCTTAAGCAGCTTGGTCAGGAACAGGCGCAGGACATGTAAGACATCGAAGCTATAGTGTAGGAACACCAGGAGGACATTCAGCCCATCTTGTGTGTAAAGCAGGAACAGAATGAATCCAATCAGCCACCCATGCCCCTTACACAGCAATTGGAGCCGATCTTTCTCAGCCTCGTACCTATTTCACAGGAATTGAAACGGACTGTCGAGGTTATGGAAAGGGAAGAACTTAGAATAACCAACTTCAATCGGGAATGGAAAGGTATGAGCAAACGAGTGAAGACAAATTGTTCGAATCTGTTATTAAGGAATTAACAACAGGAGACTTTGAAAGTCAAACCACAACCCATCAAAGTCGACATGATTGTATTCAGGATAAATCATGCTTGAATGATTTTCCTAACTTTTTTTAAATTAAAAAGTGTGACAAACAAGTTGAATAACGGGGATCTGAAAGATGTATTATATCTGGACTTCAAGAAGGCAATGCTTGTCGAAAGATTAATATGCAAGAGAAGAGCACATGAGTTAGAACAATTTATTTGCTTGGAGAGAAAATTGGCTAAACAATCAAAAAACCATGATATGGAGGTGCTAGCTTTGGACTGGGTTGAGTAAGGTCAATAATCATATGGCACCAGGTTATAGTCTGACGGGTTAATTTGAAAACACAAGATTTCATTGTCCTGCTCCTTCGTCAGGTGTTAGAGAGAAAAGACCTTAGGCACAAAATTTAGAAGGAAAAGATGAAGGGACTGCACAACACATGCACATGAATTGATCACATCGAAGAGGCTGCTAAATCTTTCATGGGTTAGAATGGAGAAGCAGGTTTTGATTGATGAATATGCAAATCCAGAGTTCTTTCAAGTCCTGACTGGAGATACCTTCAGGTATTATCGATGTAAAGGAGGTGACCCCTCCAGTAAGACAACGTATTTTAGGCATTTGGTCTTGTTTGGAGTCTGTATGTGTCTTCACCTGGAATCAGACTAGGTTTACTTCCAAAGTAGTAGTCAATAAAATATCGTATTGACTGACTGTCTCCAAATTGTATTTTTTTTTGAAAAAATATAATGCATCTGGAAATACAAACCGGCAAAAGAAAATTCATCTGACAGATTAGATGTGTTTGTGTGTGTGTCTTTGCGCGCATGTGCGTGTGTGTGATTGAAAACAAGGTGGAGTGTCTGTGGGAGGGAGAGACAGTGTGTGTGTTTGTGAAACAGTGAGGGGGAGTATGTGTGTTTTTCGGAGGGTGAGAGAGGGTATGCATGTGTGTGAGAGGGGGAGAGTGTGTGTGCATGTGAGAGAGGGGGCATGTGTTTGTGTGCGGGGAGTAGAGGGTGAATTTGCATGGGTGTATTTAAAGGGGAGAGGGAAAGGATGTGTGTCTCCTCGTTAAAACACAGGCAGGTTTGGCAGATCCCTTTCCCCACATACACTCACTCTGTGGTTTCAGAGCTCCCCGTCTCTGCAGCCTCTGCTCCATTTGTAGTTCATGTTGCAGACCCAGATTCTGTAACTACAGTCCCCATGCTCAATCCAGAGTTGGTTCCCCAAATCCTCAGGTCTCCCTGAATGTCTGAGGCAGCTCACAGCACAACCTCCAGTAAACCATCTCCATCACCTCCACTAACCTTTCCATGACAGGAGGCAGTCAGATGCTACTCAGCTCCTGTTCCTTGACAATAATACTCGAGGGGTTTCCTCATGGTATGGACTGCACAATCAACTTAGAGGGACAAACACAGGCCATCAGAGGTCAGGCACAGACCAAGTTTCAAGGACGTGTCTCAAAGCTGCTAGAACCCCCTTTCCAACTTGGAGCAACAGCCCGCCACATACCATTACATTGTTTCTGAGATTCACAATGCCAGCACTTGATCCACTCGGGAGTGAAAAAAACAACACCAGGGAAAGGTACAGAAAAACAAATAATTAATTAACTGATAACATGTTGTGAAAATATGGATACGGAGACAGGGGAGTGGGAGTAACTGGAGAAGTGAGACAATGGTGGGTCCAATCACAAGAATGAGAGCGTTCAATAAAATTATTGCCAGATCAGTTGAAATGGTTAGTTACGTCAAATTGTGAATCTGCCTCACAGTTCCATCCAAGACACCATAAACTGGGGCAAGGGACTAGCCAGAATGGGGAGCTATGCACACCATGCTCGTCGACTACTCTATAAACTGGACTACCTGGACATGGGGACCATTGCAAACCTTTGCCAGTATATTGCTACTATACTTGGACTACAGAAATGTCTTGCACGGGAAGATGTGTAACCCATGCAGTAAGTGACTGTAAATGGACTCCCACAAATGTATGGCTCAGTATCTCCACTGCTGAAATATGAAATAAGGGAGTGTGTGTGTGTGTGTGTGTGTGTGTGTGTGTCTGTGTGTGTTGGTGGCAGTAGATATGAAAATTATTATTTGAGAGAGAATAGACATAGAGGAAATCAGTTTAAATGTGAATACCTGACAGGGTTTTGTGTCATTAACCGAAGGAGACTGAGGACCGTGTCATAGACAGAGGTGACGACGTGCTTGAGAATATTAAAGTAAAGGCATTGCCAGACCCAACAACAATATAAAGCAATCCGTACAGGAATGATGGGATTTTGGTTGCATTTAGATACAAGCCATGGAATACTGACTCAGATTTGGTTAAGCAACAGCAGATTATTGGCTTTATTAAGACTGTGTTTCATAGCTGAAGGTTCAAACAGCAGATGGGATGAACCAGTGAAGTATATTCTGCAGTTCTCAATAGTTAAAATTAGGAATGGTCAGGATATGGTGTCAGTAATCAGCTTGTGGCCAAAGGGATCACCGTAGTTGTGACTCGTCTGTTTCAGCCTCAGTTATTGGCCAGGGATGAGATGGAGTCAGTGGAAGGAAATGGAGTTTGCATCCAGAACAGAAGACAGTGACCTCCAAGCTTTCAATATTTAAATGGCAAGGCCAATGATGCAATGAATCCTAGTTCATACCAGAAAGTGCATAGGTCAACCAACAAGGCCCAGTACCAGAACTAAAGAAGGAGAGAAAGAATGCACAAGTTCACTGTTGTTTGATGTGGTTTGGAGCGTGAATACTTACAGAGTAAATGAAAAGAACATTAATACAGTCGCGCATGGTTAATGCAAATGATAAATCGACAGTGAAACTTACCAGGGACACCAACAATAGCCAGGATAGGATAATAAAAACATTGAATAATGTGAAGTACATATTTGATCCGGAATGATAACGGCCACCAAGAGTATGTAGAAAACATCCAAACATAATAGGATAAACCCCTGTCCATTGTTGGAATTTTCCAATCTTTTGTTCTCAGATTCTGATCCATTGTTGGAATTTTCCAATCTATTGTTCTCAGATTCTGATCCATTGTTGTAACATTCCAGTATAACATTCTCAGATTCTGATCCACTGTTGGAACTGTCCAGTCTAATGTTCTCAGTTTCTGATCTCTCCCTCTCTCTGGAGCAGCCGATCCCTGTTAGTGCTATCGGTGATGCTCCCGCCCATTCTATGGGATAACATATTGAATCGAAACCCTTTTATCATTAAAAGATGGAAACTCTCCACTGGGATAATTAGAATCCATGGAGACTGACATTAGTCACAGTCACCAAACAAATAGGTTCAGTTAACCAGTTCCTTACATCATTTTACATAACACAATAAAAGGGAACATTTACAAGGTTTGGATGGAATGAATGAGAGTTGCTGAGGTATAGATCATAAATCTTTCATTTTTTAAAATCTGTCTTCCCTATATGAGGGAGTATTGTCAGAAAACTGCACTGTTGTATCTGTTTCACCCTGTTTATAAAAGGAGACAGGAATAAAATAACAGACTAGCTGCACAAAATGTTTGGTGGAGACGTTTCTAGATACCTTTGTGTAATGCTGCTCCAAGATTGAAATTCCCTGTTATCAAGTCCTTTCTTAACCTTGTGACATCATTCAGAGCATTCAAACTGCTGCTCAGGAACAGGGAGAAACAGGATGCAGTCACTCAACTGCTCGATTCTGGGATACAGGGAAATCTGGAGGATAGTGAGGCCCAGATTTATGTTCCCCATAAACAGGAGGAGGTGACTCACTACCCACCAGTCTGGGACACTGGGAGAGAAGAGGAATTGAACTAAAAGAAACATCTGAATAAGTTGCATGAGCGAGTCATTCAATCCTGCTCCAACATTCTTCAAAACCATGGCTGATCTGATTGTAATTCCCTCATTACATTTTACAGAGATTCCCCTGTCTGCAGCCTCTGCTCTATTTGTTGGTCATGTTGCAGATCCAGATGCTGGAACTACAGTCACCATGTTTCATCCAGTTTTGGATCACCACAGCCTCTGGTCTTCCTGAATTTCCACAGCAGCTTAAAACACAGCCTCCAGGAAACCATCCCCAGCATTTCCACGAACGTACAAAAACTAGAGTTAAGTCAAATGTTAGTCAAAGGCAAATGAGAAGCCTGGTCTGAATCACTAACAGTTGTGAGGATTCCTCATGTTACTGAGCACATGAGCAGCAGAGAGTGATTAACACAGGCATTCAATGAATAGGAACAGAGCAAGTTACAAAGTTGGACCTCGAAACTGTTAAAACCCCGTTATCCAACATGGAGCACAGGGCAGGACACTGGGAAGTCAAAGAAAACGCAAGCAATGCTTTTTTGAACACTTTCTAAGCTTCTTAGTGTTGGAAGCTGATGCTCTTGAGTGAGCAACATTCAAGGACATGAAAAGATATAGGACAGTTATTTACATTGAAACTGGACAATTAAAACTAGATGGTGGGGAAGCAGTTTAAACACCAACAAATAGGAGGGATTTGGGAAATAGACAGAGGGAGAGAGACTCTGAGTCAGTGTTATGGAAGGATGTGTTTGCAGGTTTCAGAATGCTGAAATGAAGACATTTCGATCATATCTCGCAACATAGGTTAGCATGTCCGGGAATGATGAATTAATACAATATTGGTGCAAGGTCAGATAGAGTCAGAGTCTCGGAGATGTACAGCACAGAATAAGAAGCTTCAGTCTAACTCGCCCATGCTGATGGGATATCCCAAATTAAACTAATTGCATTTGGCCAATGTTGATGTAAGCCCTTCCTCTTAATGTACCCATTCCAATATCATTTAGACGTTATAATTGCAAAAGCCTCCACCACCTCCTCTGGCAGCTCATTCCACACATGCAACATCCTCTGTGGGAAAAAGTTGATCCTTAAGTCATTTTTAAATCTTTTCCCTCTCATCGGAAATCCATGGCCTCTAGCTTTGGGGAAAAAAGCCCTTGGCTATGCACACTATATATGCCCCTCACGCTACAAGAATAAAATAACCCAATCATCAAAGTTTGTGAGAACGCAATCTACTCGCACTCTCCCTATCGCTCCAATCCTGGCAAAATCCTTGTAAATCTTTACTGACTCCCTTCATGTTTCACAATATATTTCCAAAAGGAAGGAGACGAGAATTGAATGCAGTACACCAAAAATAGCCAAAGTAATGTGCTGTACAGCAGCAACATGACCACCCAATTCATATATTCAAAGCACTGGCCAATAAAGGCAAGCATACCAAATGCCTTCTTCACTATACTACCCAACTGTGACTCTACTTTCAAGAAACTATGAACCTGCATTCCAAGGTCTCTTTGTTCAGCAACACTCCCCAGGACGTTAGCATGAAGTGTACATGCCCTGCCCTGATTTGCATTTCCAAACTGCAGCACCTCCCATTTATCTAGATTAAAAACCACCTGCCAATTATCAGCCCATCTGCCCGTCTGATCAAGATTCCATTGTACTCTGAGGTAAACCTTCTTTGCTGTCCACTCCACCATCATTTTGGGTTCCATCTGTAAACGTAGCAACTATTGTTGCAATGATCACATCCGAATGATTTCTGTGAATAGTAAAAACCAGTGGAGCCAGCACCAACCGTTGCAGCACACCAATGGTCACAACCCTCCTTTTCGAAAAACAATCCTTCACCACCACCCTCTGTCTCCTGCCTTCGGGCTAATTCTGTATACATATGGCTAGTTCTCCCTGTATTCCATATGAACTAAACTTGTCAACCAATCTACAATGCAGGAAGTTGGAAACTGCCTTACTGAAGTCCATACCAACAATATACACATCTGCCTCAATGAATCCTCTTAGTCACTTCTTCAAATATACTCAGTTAATTTAGTGAGACACGACTTTCCATGCTTCGATCCATGTGGCCTATCACTTATCAGTCCTTGCTTTTCAAAATTCATGCAAACTTTGTGCCTCATAATCCTTATCAACAGCTTGCCCTCCACTGAAGTCTGGCTCACTAGATTTTCCTTACCATCCTTCTTAAGTGTTGTCAATAATCGCACCAAGTTCGCAAGCCTCCGATCTTCTGGTACCTCATCTGTGACAATTGACGATACAAATAACCTTCTACAGCCACTTATGTTCTCCAATAGTTTCTCTAATGCTTACCTTCCCCTGTTTGCATATGTTCCTCCCAATGCACTTTGCTTTAATGTTTTCTGATAACTTACTGTGTGTGCTGATTAAACCTCATCCTGAATATCTGACTGTACCACATTCACTGATTCACTACTCTTTACATCTACAAGAGATATCTTCTAGAGAAAAATTGCAAATTATAACTTCCCTTTCATAAATGCAGAACAACTCTCTTGACATTTGCTATTACTTGTCCAATAAGTGTCCAATAAGATCTTCCTTACAATAGGTTGCAACAGATTACCTACTGTGCATGACAACCAACTGACCTGTAGTCCTCTACTCTCCCACTTCTTCCCTTCGTAAATCATTAGAATGCATTTAGAACCTTCCGAAGTGAATACAGAGAAATACAGTGGCCCCCTTTGGAATCAACATGTGTATTGGTGTTTTCTCTGAAATTTCAGTTTGAATTATATCCGGTCTGTCAGACTGATCAATCCTCATCCCAGTTCTGTTTCCAAATACTACCTCATAACTGTATATGATGATTTTACTCTTTAGTTACAAAGGTCCCATGGCGACTTGGTATTTCTCGGAGATTTTCTGGATCTTCCTCTTTGAAGACAGACGCAATGTCACTGTTTTGTCTCCTTGTCATTTTTATGTTCTCTACAATAAATTCTCATATCCACACATTCGCTGTGCCACATTTGATCTTGGTTTCATTTTCCTTTCAAGGATGAACAGACGCTTTTCGCTAGTATTTAGAAATAACAAAGAAAATCACAGCACAGGAACAGGCCCGTCAGACCGCTAAGACTGTCAATCTAGAGCCTCTATCTTTATCTGTTGCCTATTTTCTAAGGTTCTGTATCTCTCTGCTCCCTGCCCATTCACGTATTTGTCTTGATACGTATTAAATGACGCTTTCGTCCCCGCCTCTACCACCTCCGCTGGCAACGCATCCCAGCACCAATAACCCTCTGTGCAAAGAACTTTTGCAGCATATCCCCAGTAAGCTGTTCCCCTTTCATCGTGAATTCTTGACCCCTAGTAACTGACTCCCCCACTCTCGGAATAAGCTTCTTGCTACCCACCCTGTTTACATCTCTCATGATTTTGTAAGCCTCAATCAAGTCCTCGCTCAACCTCCGTCTTTCGAATGAAAATAATCCTAATCTATCAAATCTCTCTTTATAGATTGTTCTCTCCATCCTTGGTAACATTCTGGTGAAAATCCTCTTCCCTCTTTCCAAAGCATCCAGATCCTTTCAGTAATGTGGCAACCAGAACTGTCTGCAGTATTCTGAATGTGGCCGAACCAAAGACCTATACAACTGTAATATGGCCTGCCTACTCTTGTACGCAATAGATTCCAACCGATTCCCTCCTGTGGGTGACGAGTTAACTGGTCTGTGGTTCTCCACTTCATAAATTGTTGGAATGCAGGAAGGAAAGTATGCTGTATGCCTTCTTGATCATTCTGTCGACATGCCACTTTCAGCAAACAATGAACCTGAACACCCAGATCTCTCTGTATATCAATTTTCCTTAGGGCTTTTTCCAGTTACTGTATAATTCCCTCTCGAATTGGATCTTCCAAATTCCATCACCTCACATCTGCCCTTTCTCCACCCAACTCTCCAATCTATCTACATTCAGCTGTGTTCTCTGACAGTCCCCTCAACTTTCTGCTACTCTACCAATCTTTGTGTCATCTGCAAACTTGCTAATCAGACCACCTATACCTTCCTTCAGATCATGTAAGTACATCACATCAAACATTGGTCCCAGCACGGATCCCTGTGAAACACCACAAAGAACAGTTGTCCATTTTGAGAAACTCCCTTCGATTACTACTCTCTGTCTTCTGTTGCCCAGCCAGTTCTCTAATCCACCTAGTTAGTACACCATGGAACCCTGCGACGTCGTTTTCTCCATCAGTCTATGTCATTAAACGCCTTACTGAAGTCCATGTATATGACATCTACAGCCCTTTCTCCCCTATCAACTTTGTCATTCCTCAAAGAATTCTATGATGTTTGCTAAGATGTGACCTTCCATGCACAAATCATGGAAGGTCTTGTGTAGAGTCGACGTGTTTTACCCTGAGTCATAACGGTTTTATTTCCAAAGCAGGAAATTATACTTCAGGGTCCTCCTCGTGTTTCTGACCACGCGATCAGCTGAGAGGGACAAACACAAGTGTTCAGTGGACAGGCACAGACCAAGTTTTAAAGGTATAAGTCAAAGATGCTGAAACTCCCTGTCCAACGTGGAGCATCACTTGGGGCACACCGGGAGGGGAACAACAACCCGAAACACAACCCCCTGTCCATGGAGCACCACATGGGATGCACCAGCAACAGTCCAATACACACACCGCTGTCCAACATGGAGCACGACGTGGGACACACTGGGAAGGGAACAACTGCCCTGCACCCACAAACACACACCGCTTCATGAAGCACGTCAAGGGATACAATAAAATGCCACAATGATTGACTGCGTACAAATTGAATGTTGTTTTGAACAAAATAAAATCTATCCACAAATATAAATCTGCAAATGCAAATTAGCCTCCCAGATTGATAGGTCTGTCTGTGCGAGAGATGCGGAGTGTGTGTGTGTGTGTGTGTGTGTGTATGTGTGTGTGTGTGTGTATGTGTGTGTGTGTGTGTGTGTGAGAGAGTGTGCACGTGCGAGAGTGTATGTTTAAGGATGAGAGTGAGAGCCTGTGCTCACATTAAGACACAGACAGATTTGGCAGATCCCTTTCCCCACACACACCCAGTCCGTGGATTCAGAGCGTCCACGCTCTGCAGCCTCTGCTCCATTTGTTGTTCATGTTACAGACACTGATGCTGTGACTGCAGTCCCCATTCTCCATCCAGAGTTGGGTCACCAAATCTTCTGGGCTCCCTGAATGGATTAGGTTGCTCACAGCACAACCTCCAGCAAACCATCCCCAGCCGCTCCACTCCACTAACTTTTCAATAACAAGGGACAATCAGACTTCACTCCACTAAAAGTGAGATATCTACTCCTTTATAATTATACTGCAGGGCCCTCCTCGTGTTTCTGACCAAGCGATCAGCTGTGAGGGACAAACACAGGTGTTCGGTGGACAGGCACAGACCAAATTTAAAAGGCATGAGTCAAAGATGCTGATACTCACTGTCCAACATGGAGCACCACTTGGGACACACCGGGAAGTGAATAGCAACCCGAAACACAACCCCCTGTCCATGGACCAGCACATGGGATGCACCAGCAACAGTCCAATACACATACCGCTCTCCAACATGGAGGACGACGTGGGACACACTGGGAAGTGAACAACTGCCCTGCACAAACACACGCACACCTCTTCATGAAGCACCTCAAGGGGCACACCAAGAAGTGAACAACAGCCCATCACACACTCCCCTGTCCATGGAGTAACACATGGGACACAGCGGGAAGTGAACAATCGCCTGACACACACCATCACATTATTTCTGAACATGATAATTCCAGTATTTGATACACAACCAAAACCCAAGGCCAGAGATAGATATAAATGGACAGAGATATTCACATTAAAGTTAGAAATGGGCAATTTATACAGAAACAGAGTATGTTGCTGAAATATGAGAAAAAAGAAACAAGGGAGTGGGTCTATCTGGAGCAGTGAGACCTTGGCGGCTCAAGTCACAAGAATGAGAACATTGAATAATGGCATTGCCAGATCAGCTGAAAAGATTTGTTCCACTAAATTCTGAATTTGCCTCACAGAACAAACGCATAAACTATACACTGCGACAAGTAGACTACCCAGCATGGAGAGCAGCGCAGCTTATGCTAGTATATTGCTCAGTATTTAGGGCTATCTGCCCAGCATGGAGAGCTGTGAAGACTATCCCAGTGTTTTGCTCAGTTCACTGGACCATCTGGCCAGCATGGAGAGCTGTGCAGACTATGCCAGTGTATTACTCAGTAAACTGGACTCTCTGCCCAGCATGGGGATCTGAGCAGACTATCCCAGTGTTTTGCAATTACTGGGAATTGTTGTCATTTGTCTATTTCAGCTTCAGATATATGCCGGGGACGAGATGGAGTCAGAGGAAGGAAATGCAGTTTGTAACCGGAACAGAAGATAGTGACCTCAATGCTTTCAATATTTAGATAGCAAGTGCAGTGATACAAGAAATCATGGTTCACAGCTGTAACTGAGCAAGTCAACATAGCAACCCATGAATAACACTGCCAGAAGCAAGGAGGGAGAGAGTGATTTAACAATTTAGTAGTGGTTTGTCAAGTGAATATCTGGATTCAGAGTCTTAGCAGAAACAATAACAGTGGCAAGGACGGTAGAATGAATGAAAGAACAGTATTACTGTCAAACATGATTTTTCGAATTATTGACTGAACAGTGAGACTTAACAGGTACGCTAACAAAAGCCAGGATTGGTTAATAAAAATATTGAATAATGTAAAGTGCTTATTTGATCCGCCACGATAATGACCTTCGATCATAATATGTAGAAAGAAACCAAACATCACTGTTTAAACTCCTGTCCGTTCTTATAACATTCCAGTCTAATGTTCACAGATTGTGATCCATTGCTGTAACATTCCAGTCTAATGTTCTCAGATTCTGATTCATTGTTGCCGACTGATGTAACGGGTCCACAACGGATGCCAAATACCTGCCCTGCCTTCATCCATGGAACATCTGGACAACAAGGATGCCTACACCAGACTCCTGGTCATTGACTACAGCTCTACCTTCAACATCATTATCCCCTCCAGGCTGATCTTAAAACTCCGTGACCTTGATCACGGCTCCACCCTCTGTAACAAGATCCCCGGTTTCTGACACACAGGTGACAATCTGTGAAGCTAGGTATCTGCACATTCTCCACAATAAAACACAACACTGGAACTTCTGGAGGATGTGTTCTCTACCCCCTATTGTACTCCCCGTGCACCCACAGCAGTGTCCTCAGCCCCCTACTGCACTCCATGTACACCCACGGCTGTGTCCTCAGCCCCCACTCTACTCCCTGCATACCACAGCTTTGCCTTCATCCCCAACTGTACGCCCTGTACACCCACATCTGTGCAGTCAGCTCCCTACTATACTCCTTCTACACCCACGGCTGTGCCCTCAATCCCCTACTGTACTCCCTGTACACCCACGTCTGTGTCCTCAGCCCCCTACTGTACTCCCTCTAATCCCACGGCTGTGCCCTCAGCCCTCTACTGTACTCCCTGTACTCCCATGGCTACGTCCTCAGCCCCCAACTGTGTTCCCTGTATACCCACGGCTGTGCCCTCAGCCCCATACTGTACTCCCTGTAATCCCACGGCTGTGCCCTCAGCCCTCTACTGTACTCCCTGTACTCCCATGGCTGCGTCCTCAGCCCCCAACTGTACTCCCTGTACATGCACGCTGTGCCCTCAGCCCGTACTGTAGTCCCTGTACACCCACGGCTGTGCCCTCATCCCTCTACTGTACTCCCTATACACCCACGGCTGTGTCCCTCAGCCCTCAATCTACTCCCTGTATACCACAGCCTTGCCTTCAGCCTCAACTGTATGCCCTGTGCACCCATGTCTATGCACTCATCCCGCTACTGTACTCCTTGTACTCCCACAGCTGTGTCCTCAAATCCCTACTGTACCCCCTGTACACATGCGGCTGTGCCCTCAGCCCCCTACTGTACTCCCTGTAATCCCATGGCTGTGACTTCAGCCCCCTACTGTACTCCCTATACACCCACGGCTGTGCCTTCAGCCCCCTACTGTACTCCCTGTACTCTCATGGCTGTGCCCTCAACCCCCTACTGTACTCCCTGTACACCCACGTCTGTGTCCTCAGCCCCCTATTGTACACCCTGTGCATCCATGGCTGTGTCTTCAGTCCCCTACTGTACTCCCTGTGCATCCACAGCTGTGCCCTCAATCCTCTACTGTACTCCCTATACACCCACGGCTGTGTCCTCAGACCCCTACTGTACTCCCTGTACACCCACGGTTGTGTCCTCAGCCCCCTACTGTACTCCCTATACACCCACGGCTGTGTCCCTCAGACCCCTACTGTACTCCCTATACACCCACGGCTGTGTCCTCAGCCCCCTACTGTACTCCCTATACACCCACGGCTGGGTCCTCAGTCCCCTACTGTACTCCCTGTGCATCCACGGCTGTGCCCTCATCCCTCTACTGTACTCCCTATACACCCACGGCTGTGTCCTCAGTCCCCTACGGTACTCCCTGTGCATCCACGGCTGTGCCCTCAGCCCTCTACTGTACTCCCTGTACACCTACGGCTGTGCCTTCAGTCCCCTATGTACTCCCTGTACACCCACGGCTGTGCCCTCAGCCCCCAACTGTACTCCCTGTACACACACGGCTGTGTCCTCAGCCCCCTACTGTACTCCCTGTACACCCACCGCTGTGCCCTCAGCCCTCTACAGTACTCCCATGGCTGTGTCCTCAGCCTCATACTATACTCCCTGTACACTCACGGCTGCGTCCTAAGCCCCCAACTGTACTCCCTGTATTCCCACGGCTGTGAGCTCAGTCCCGCTACTGTACTCCCTGTGCATCCACGGCTGTGCCCACAGATCTCTACTGTACTCTCGGTACACCCATGGCTGTGCCCTCAGCCCCCTACTGTAATTCCTGTACACCCACGGCTGTGCCCTCAGCCCCCTACTGTACTCCCTGTCTCCCACGCCTGTGCCCTCATCCCCTACTGTACTCCCTGTACTCCCATGGCTGCGTCCTCAGCCCCCAACTGTACTCCCTGTATTCCCATGGCTGTGCCCTCAGCATCATACTATACTCCCTGTACACCCACGGCTGTGCCCTCAGCCCCCTACTGTACTCCCTGTACACATGCAGCTGTGTTGCCAAATTCTAAACAACGCCAGCTACAAGTTCGCTCATGACATCACCAAATCAGGAGGGATATCAAACAACGATGAGTCCGAATACGGAAAGGAGATCGAGGACTTGGTGGCATGGTGTAATGATAATAACTCTCAAATTCGGCAATAGGAAGGAACTGATCATTGACTTCAGAAAGAATGGAGAGGAACACGCCATCATCTACAACAATGGTTGAGGAAGTGCAGAGCATCAGGTTCCTCGGAGTGATGATAACTGACAACCTACCCTGGATTTCTCACATAGGTGTGACAGTCAAGAAGGCTCAACAACGTCTCTCCTTCCTCACTTGGCTCAGGATGTTTAGCATGTACTACTTCTACAGATGCACTATTGTGAACGTACTGCCCGGGTGCGTAGTGGCCTGGTACTGTAACACTCTGCCCAGGACCATAGGAAACTACAGAAGATTGTGTTCACAGCCCAGACTATGACGGGCTCCAATCTCCCAACCATTGACTCTATTTACAAGGCTCGTTGCCATAGAAAGGCTGCTAACATCTATCCAAGATTACTGAGGAAAGGGAGAGAGGAAATAGCTGGGGCATTAACAGATATCTTTGTAGCATCCTTGAACACAACTGAGGTCCTGTAGCTTAAAAATGCTTTGCTGGAAAAGTGTAGCAGGTAAGGCAGCATCAAATGAGATGGAGAATCGATGTTTCGGACATAAGCCCTTCTTCAGGACTGGAAAGATTTTAATCCCCTTGTTTTAAAAGGGTGGCATGAATAATCCAGTTAATTATAGACCAGTGAGCTTGTCATCAGGGATAGGGAAGTTGCTAGACAAGATACTGAGGAATAGGATTTATTCTCATTTGAATGAAAATGGTCTTATTAATGAGAGGCAACATGGTTAATGCTGGGAAGGTCATGTCTTACCAACTTAATCGAACTCTTTGAGGAAGTGACAAAGTTGATTGATGAGGGAGGGGCAGTAGATGTCATGGACATGGAATTCAGGAAGGCGTTTGATAAGTTTTCCCATGGTCGTGTTATGGAGAAAGTGAAGTCACATGGTGTCCAGGGTGTGCTGGCTACAAGGATAAAGAACTGGCTGGGCAATAGGGGACAGAGCATAGAAGGGGAAGGGAGTTTCTGAAAATGGAGAACTGTGACCAGTGGTGCTCCATTTAAGCTGTTTCTGGAAAGATACAAGAATGGGCAGGAGCAAAGGGACACAGACCCTTAGAAAATAGGCGACGGAATTAGATAGAGGATCTGGATCAGCGCAGGCTTGGACCGCCGAATAGCCTTTTCCTGTACTCGAATTTTCTTAGATCTAACATTACCAAAGACCCATCACATGCCTGTGAAGATCTCCCACAACCTCTTCCATCAGGCGAAAAGGTACATAAGCTTGAAAACTCAGATTAGCAGGTTCAGTAACAGCTTCTTCCCGGCTGTTATTAGACTGATGAATGGATTCTTTAATCTCAGATAATGCTGATCTTGTACATGTTGATCTCGCCTAGCGAACACCCTGTGCAGCGTAACCTGTATGCCTCCCAGACATGTTTTACAGCCATTGTTCTGTACATCATTGCTTACTATGATCTGTCTGGACATCTTGGTACAGGTCAAAATAAACCCTCACCTCCCTCTTCCCAGCTCCCACCAGTGTTCACTCCCAGATCTCTCTGGTCCTCACCCCCAGCACCTCCAATTCCCCACCCCCAGCTCCCTATGTGCTTTGTATCTCACTTCCCTGCTCCCTGCCCATGTGACTGCTTATTTCCTTGTTTTGTTTCCATTCTCTCTTTCACTGACTGTCCATCTATATCCCTCGCTGCGTTCTCTCTCTCTCTCCTTCCCTTTGTTTCTGCCTCTTTCTCCTTCGTTGTGACAGTGATGGCTTCTCTATTCGTTTGAAGCAGGTGATGGCTCATTGGTTCGGTGTTGGCGATACAATTAACTCAACTAGGATTTGGTATCGTGGACAGAATTTAAATTTATTGGTTAAATTTAAATTGTTGTCAAAAGAGCAACCAGAATGTGGGTATCCATTTAACAGCCAATTGTTACATCTAACTATTTTGGAACAGCCCGTCTCCCAGTGCTCTCGATACTGGCAACTCAAAGCATTATATTCGGGTGCATAATGGACTTACATGGTAACTACTCTGCCCAGGACCATACGAAACTACAGACGGTTGTGTGAACAGCCATGACCATCACAGAAGATAGCCTTCCATCCATTTATACTTGTCATTGTCGCAGAAAGGCTGGCAACATCAAAGATCTCTTCCAAAACAGTAATGATCTCCTACAACCTCTTACAACAGGGAGGAGACACAGAGGCTTGAAAACATGGACCAATATGCTCAGGAACACTTCCTTCCCTCCCAGTATTAGACTGACGAATTAACATCTCTAACTTTTCATATAATATTAATCTTGCTAAGATCGATCTTGCTTTGCCCACTTCCTGTGAAGCTGTAACCTTGTATGCCTCACTCTAAGTACCCTATGATCTCTGCTTTCTTATTTACTATCATCTGCCTGCACTCTTTGCAAAAGAACCTTTCCATTGTACATTTGATTAAATTAAATTAAATCAAATCAAATCAGATCAAACACGTGGACTGCAGTGGCTCACGGTCTTCTCAAGAGCAACTGGGAAAGTGGACTAATGTTGGCAGTCAGAGATACCCATATCCCATTAATGAATATAAGAAGATGACCACACTCAGGGAAGACAGGGGTGCCAAATCGCTTTAAACATGATCTTAGATTAATACAGGTTTCCCTCGCTATCTGTAAGTAAAGTGTTCCTACGATATGGTGTAAAGAGCAGTCGCACTAATTTGTATGGGAAAAAATTTGCCTTTCTTCGTAAAAGTGAAAATCCTCTTCGGATTTCTTTTGGTTAGCAAAACAAGGGTCTGATGGAGGTCATTCGGAAAGGGAAGTGGTGAAAAGCGAACTTTTGAAAAGCGGGGGGTATACCTGTATTTACAAGTGTATGATATTCAGGAAGATGGGATAAGCGAGAAATAAATGAGGTGAATCTCACATTTTATTTCCAGCCCAGCTGATCATCATTCTCTTTGTTTGCTCTTTTTTCTTCTATATCTCTTTCTCTATTGATTCCTTCGCCCCTTCAAAGCAGACTTCCCTGTCAATGGTATCAATCACCTTCTTTTCCAGCTGCTTTCTGTTCAGGAAAGTTTCCCATCACTTTCTGTTCATTTCTTTGCATTTCTTTCTATAATTTTAGATTTTCAGTATCTTCCTTTATTTGGTTTCACCTTCATTTTTGTTATTTCGTGGGATGTTGGCATCTCTGCCAAGGGCAGCATTTGGTGACCATCATAATTGCCCTGATTGTGAGGCCATTCCACAAGCCAATATAAAGTCAAGCACATTGTCACAGGGCCGAAGTCTCACTTAACCCACACCGGGTAATAACATTAGATTTTTTTTATCGAAGGTGATCAGTAAAACAGGAAGGTTTTCAGACAAAGTGTTGGTTTTGTGGTTGTTTTCGTGAAAATCACTTTTATTCCAATTCTTATCATTTTGTATTGAAGTTCTGTCATCAGCTGTGGTCGGACGTGAAACAAATCACTTGAAACAATATCTTTCGTTTAATAGGCTTTGCTTCTGAAATGCATCCAGCGACATTCCTACATTCATACAATGTCCTAATCATGAAGTAATGTCCGAGACAAGAACAATTCTGTGACTGAAATATTTGTAATTGGAAAAGTGGTCAGCAGAGAGCTTGAAACATTAAGTCTAAATTTTACCAACGTGCAGCCAATGGTTTGTTCAGCAACAGCACTGACACAGAGATGAAGATGGGGGACATTAGGAGCTGGTAGTGGACAGGCTTGGTAACAGAGATAACACGATACATAAATCAGTTCAGTGCAAAAAGGGATCTCGAGGTTGTGCACAGTCTTGTTCGCAGATGTTTGTGAGGGAGTGGTCTGCAATTCATGGGTAATGAAAGGAGACTGCAATTGAACTGAAGACAATAGTTTCTCTCACTGACAAATACAGATAACAGAATTTGTGACGAGAATAGATGGGTGACTCTAGGCAGGGAGTGCAGGAAAACCCTGTGGCTATTCTTCTCGAAAGCAAGTAGACCATTTCGGATTGTTGGGGGCGATGACCGCTCAGGGGAAAGCAGCAGTAGCCAGGTTGGTGGTACTACCACTGGCTATGGGGCACAGCGGGAAAGGGTAAAGGTAAACAGGAGGTTCGAGATAGGAGGGTCGATTGTTAAAGAGGGACAGATCGGAGATTATGTGGCCACAAACGGGAATCCAGGATGGTGGGTTACCTCCCAGGTGCTAGGGTCCAGGATGTCTCCAAGTGGCTGCAGAACATTCTCAAGGGGGAGGTTGATCAGCCAGAAATCATTATGCACGTTGGCACAAATGATACCCGTAGAAATAGGGACGAGGCCCGGCAGCGTGATTGCAGAGCGCTACGAGAAACATTTTTTTAAAAACAACCTTGACAGTGGTAACCTCCTGACAGGGAGATTACCGTCTGAGACTTGCACTGAAGGGGGCACCAATATGTTGGCGGCCAGTTTTGCTGTTGTTACAAGGGAATGTTTAAAATAGATTGGCAGGAGGTGGTATGCTCAGGAGCAGGGAAGCAAGTGCGAGGCTGAAAGGAGATACAGTAATCCGAAATCAGTGAGATTAAACTGGAAAACGACAAAGAGAAAGTACAGCCTTTTGGATTAAATTGCATCTATTTCTATGCAAAAAGGCTCCAGGTAAGGCCAATGAACTCAGGGCATGGATAGATCGGTGGGACTGGGATATTATAGCCATTACACAAACATGGCGAAGTGATGGATAGGACTGCCAGCTTAATGTGCCAGGTTACATGTGCTTTAAACAAGACAGAGATGGTGGAAGGAGGGGAGGGGAGTTCCACTTCTGATTAAGGGGAGTACAACAGCAGTAATCAGAGATAAAATAACTGATGGATCACCCAGTGAGGCTTTGTGGGTGGAGGTAAGAAATAGGAAGGGGATAGTGACGTCATTGGGGTTGTACTATCTGCCCCCAAATAGTCAACCGGAATGAGAGTAACAAATATGCAGGGAGAGAAGGGAGACCTGCAGGAGCAATAGGGTTATCCTAATTGGTGATTTCTTTTTCTAACATGGACTGGAACTGCCTGAGCGTTAAGGGATTTGATGAGATAAAATCTGTAAATGCGTCAGGAAAGTTTCCTCAAGCAGTATATAGAGTGTCCTACTCGGGAAGGGGCAAAATTCAAAATTTTCTTAGGAAATAGGGCACGACAGGTGACTGAGTTAATAGTGGGGGAGCACTTTGGGACAGTAACCACAGTTATATTAATCTTCAAAGAGTTATGGAGAGGGACAAAACCAGTCCACAGATTCAGGTACAAGCGGCTTGGATCAAGGGAACCCCTGGATGTATATAAGAGATACAGGAATCTATGAAAGAAGGATATCAGTCGGGTGAAAAGGGGGCAATAAGGAGGCTTGGCCGAGAAGATTAGGATGAATCCAAAAACGTACTTTAAATAAATTAAAAGAAAAAGCAATAGCTCCAGAGAAAATAAAACCCCTCAAAGATCAAAGTGGACAAGTCCGTGTGAAACGATAAGAGATGGGTGAAGTCCTCAATGAATATTTCTACTCTACGGTTACCGTGGAGAAATGCATGAATACTGGGAACTTGAGGAAGTTAGCCGTGATATCTTAGGGACAATCAATATCAAAGTAGAGAAGATTTTGGACGCAATTTCTCTTTAATGCCCAATTCTTTGCAGCCCTCGACTCTCAGATGTGTCAAAATCCATTGACACCCACTCGCACCCCCCAAACATTTCAGTGATGTAGCCTCCCCTAACTGTCTGGTCCCAACCCTCACTACCATCTGAGAGAAGGAAACGCTCCCCACACATATATCTTGGTCAATTGATATGAACAAAAGATATGAACACACCATCAGTGTGATTGGCCCTGATATCATGGCAGTAATTGACTGAGCAAGGTGTCAAGGAGACTGAACAAAATTGAACTTGATGGGAATCAGTTGTAAACTCCCCACTGGTTGGATCAGTCAGAACACAATGGGGCTGGTGGACATCAATCCTCTCAGTCCCTGGATATCTCTGTGGGCAATCGCAGGATAGCTTCTTCGGCACAAACATCATCAGATGCTTGATCAATGTCTTTCCCTCTGTCATACGATCAGAGGTGGGGATGTTCTGTGAAGATTATATAATGTTCAGAACAATGAGTAACCTCCTAAGGTACTAAAGTATCAAATCTGGACAACATTCAAGCTTGTGCTGTTAATGTATAGGTAACATTAATCAAAAGTACTGCTGGGCACTAAGCATCTCCATGGTTAAAAAGAAGGAACCCTTACTGCAACTCTAGCTGGTTTTACAGTAATATAAGAAAGCCATTCAGCCCTTCAAAACTATTGGATAAAAACATGTGGACCGCATTTCCTCTCTCCTGCCTATTCCACAAGAAGACAATTAAAAAAATACAGCAGCTTTGAATCCAAAATAGACACGCAGGAGACTGGAAGAACAGAATAATGAAGGCAGCGTCAAGAAGTTGAGAAGTCAACGCCTAGGATATAACTCTTCATCAGGACTGGGGTTAGGAGTAAAGGGATCTATAGATAAAGGGGCGGGTGAAGGAGGAGGAGGCAGAGTGGCGAGATGGGCATAAGTGAACACAGATAAAGGGTATCAGCCGGTTGGTGATGGGGGGACTGAATCCAGTTGGTAGCTGGATCAAGTGTTGATCAGATGAAGGCAAGGAGGGGAAGGCCTGGGAAGGGAATCATAGGATTAGAAGGAAGGTTATTTGAAATTGGAGAATTCAATGTTGAGTCCCCGGGGTGGAGGTTGCACAAGTGACATATGAGGTCTTGTTCCTCCAGTTTTTGGTTTGGTTCATTGTGGCAATGGAGGAGGCCAAGGATGGCCATGTCAGAAAGGGATTGGCGGGGGGTGGGGGGAGAGAATTGAAATACGAAGTGATTGGGAGGTCAGGTCAGCCCTTAGAAGCCTGACTGCAATACTCTCAAATCATTCACTTCATTTACATTTGGTCTTCCTGATGCAGTGAGGCCACATCGGGTGCACCAGATGCAGGAAACTAGGTTTGGATCCCACCACCTGGCACATCTCCCACAAGACTGTCCCCATCGTTATCCTGCCACACTCCACACCAATCTCCCCCATAACCCCCAGGTACCTTCTCCTGCAACCGCAAAAGTTGCATCACCTGCTGGCACACCACCTCCTCCACCTCCTTAAAGGGTTTCAAACAGTACTTGCAGGTTAGACAGAGGTTCACCTGCCTTTCTTCCAACTGAGCTTACTGCATCAGATGCTCCCGATGTGGTCTTTTCTACACTGGGGAGACCGAACATAAACTAAGTGCACATTTCACCGAGCATCACAGCCGGGCCTGCAGGGGCCAACCTGACCTCCCAGTCACCGCCCATTTCAATTCCCCTTCCCACTCCCTTTCCGACATTATCACCCCTGGCCTCCTCTGTTGCCTTGGTGAGGCAGACCGCAAATTTGAGGAACAACAGCTCATCTGCCTGGCAAGCCTACCACCTGGAAGATGTAACATTGAGTTCTCCAGTTTGAAATAACCTTACTACCCATCTCCTTACTCCATTTTCTGCCCATACACCTCCCTTCCATTCCACCTAACCACTCCGCCTTCCAGCTCCCAACTGGATTCATCCCTCTCATCGCCCAACCAAGTTGCATCCATCACCTGTGTCCACGTATCCATACCTCACCATCCCGCTGCTCTCCCCATCCCATCCACTCCCTTCCCTCTTTATCTGCAGCTCCCACTACCTCCCACTCCCAGTCCTGAAGAACTGTTTTACCTTAAATTTTGACTTTCATATCTCATGATGCTGCTGTGTTCTTCCCTCCTCCTGTTTGTCTCCTATAATTCAGGAAGATAGAGTCGAGTCAGCACAACATGCTGGTAGGCAGGAACCATGGGTTGCCCATTGAAGTCCTTGAACCTCTGCCCTCAGGCCAGGAGTAAGACATTTTGTCCCTCGAGACACTGACTCATGATCAGAAGAGGCCATTCAGTCCCTCCTAACTGTTACATTGAAATACGAGGATGTCATTGATCCTGCAACACGTGAAACCAATGAGGTATAGACTGCAAAGACAGACTGCTCCATGTTTTCCCTCCTTGCTATTGGTGCACATTTGTTATGTTAACGTGGTTTGCTGACCATGAGGAGGGAAAGTGATTAGTTTGTACCAAGTCCCAAGGAGGCATCTTCCATCTTCGAGATATTATGGCTAGACCACACAGAGCATTCTTAAGCAGGCATCCCAGAGCATAACTTTGAAACTTGTGTCGGTAAGTGTACAATGAAAATTACCCGGAGTACTTTAACGAGGTTGACTACAGATTTTTAAACAGACAAGAACCTTATTCAGAATATTACACAATGAAACACTGATGTGTTGTCTGTTTGCAATACTGTAACCACCTGAACCCCACATCCCTGCCCCCACCAAAAAAAAAACATAATGAAGACGTTACGATGCTGATCTCTCCTCCACTAGAACAGGTATCAACCAATAGATTTCCAGTGGGCATATTTGTACTCCATTACACAAGAAGTGTGGATTTGCCTGGGTATTTCTCTCGTTGCAATAAGGCAATTTTGTATCTTCAACACACAATGCGTTTCTGCACTGTTTTATATAAATTCACAAACACATTAATACATTTGATTGGCTTCATTCAGTAAGTCTTACATTTTTTAAACTCTGTCCAAAGCCAAATGTGACATGTTGTCACAAATCTGGTCCCTTTACAGGTTTTCTTGTCCTTGATTTTCTTTTCCCAGAGACGTTATAAACGACCCAAGTTTCCAACATTCCTGAATTTTGAATGTTTCACCGGGGGCCCTTTTGTTTATACCGAACAGATAATTCCTAGGGCAGAAGGCTTTCAAGTCTTTCAAGTAAAACTGACACAATGAAGGGCGCGTGGCCAGCTCTCTGGTTGTGCAGGTCAGTTCAGTTCAGGGGTTAGTTGAGTAAGGGTCACTGTTGAAACGGGACGCTATCCCTCCCCTTCTGCCCTTCCGATTTTGTAACATGTAAGCGTTTTGAGTTATTTTTACTCTTTATGCTAAGGGGTTTTTTTGGGATTGTTGCATGTACTTTGGAACAGCATCCTTTAGTGGGGATAGCCTGTTGGGTTCGGATAGGATGAGTTGTTCGGTATTCTGTTTTCGGTTCATTTTGTTTCATTCCGTAATTTCGTAAATAAATGCTGTTTGTTAAAAACTCGGCAGTGCGACCAGCTAATTCCCTCATTGAATATGCTCTGTATACTTACCTTCAAATACCACAGTTACGGTCTGGCTTATGTGCTTCAAAATATTTGAGGGGTCTGGCCTTGTCCTTAACAATGTGCAACAACCTTGTTCATTAAAACCCAAGGATTAATGCATCAGGGATGGAACGAATCTGATATTGGCTAGGAGGCAGAAAGGACTGGAGCCAGTGGCTGAGCAGACATGAGGGGAGTACAGTAACATCTCCCAATCAACCCTCATTCTTTCTCACAAATGGAATGAAATGCAATGCAGAGTGATAGAACAGATGACATTTGGGAGATGGAATGCTGAACGACAATGTGAATAGAAAAGGCAATTTTAAACGTGATGGATGGAATTATAATTTACAGATAGAGTATTCAATCATAGGCTATACAGGTTGATAAGATTGTTTATCTGAACAGGATATTCAGAATTAAAAAACAGACACATAACAACATGAGTGGGGTTACAGGGAGTTACTGCAGAATAAGAGTGGGTATATTGCTCATTCAGAACTGGTATTGAGATAATAGTCTGAGTGACCACCACCTTTGCTGTAATTAATCTGCGAAATGTATTTAAAAGCTTTCAGAGCATGTGAGGACAAGCTTATTAATAAAGGACATGAATGATGTTATCATCAATAATCTATTCCTGTTGTTTCATAAAGTGTGGAAGTGAGGACTGCAGATGCTGGAGATCAGAGCTTAAAAGTGTGTTGCTGGAAAAGGGCTTATGCCTGAAACGTCAATTCTCCTGCTCCATTGATTCTGTCTGACCTGCTGCGCTTTTCCAGCAACACATTTTTTGTTTCATAAAGTGTAGCTATCTCTAAAATGTCTTTCAAATCAAAATAAATGTGTTGAGATTCACGCATTTAAGTGGACCTTGGCAAAAAAAGTTATTTTTAGATCTTGAAGAAGAAACAGAATCCAGTTTAATACAAGTGTCACCGGCACAAGTCACGGGAACAGGAATGGAGCAAATTGTTCAAATATAACATCTAGACCCATCCAGAAAAGTAACAGATTAGAGATAATGGAAATCAGACATCCAAGCACAAAATAGTAGAGAAGTGCAACAGATAAGGCAGGATATGGAGAGAGAAACAATGTTAACGGATTGAGGTCGATACGAACCTGTTCTGAGCAAGTCATACTGGTCTCAAGATAGTTAATTTTGTTTCTCTCTGTTCCAATGCTGCCAGAACTGCTGAGTTTATCTCCAACACTTTCAATTGGCATCACAACAGGCCACAGAGAGGAATGGTGGGTGGTTGCTTTTCAGACTGAGGCATGTGACCAGCAGTGTTCCACAGAGGTTCATTCTGGGATTTCATTGTTCGGTCATTTATGTAAATGATTTGGATGACAATATAGAGAGCATGGTTAGTAAGTTTGCGGATGACACCAAAACTGGTGGCACAGTGGACAGTGAAGAAGCCTTTCTAAGATTACAAAAGGATCTTGATCAAATGGGTCAATAGGCTGACAAATAGCAGAGAGAGTTCAATCTGGATGATTGTGAGGTGCAGACAATGGTGTGTGTTTGCCGCTGTCTGATGCACTGGGAATGGAATGATTGTATTCCCCATCTGCTGTGGTACAACACAAAGATGTCCTCCTTAATCTTTAAGAGGCCTTGCCCTCTCCCTGGTTACCCTCTTGCTCTTAACATATTTGTACAATATATTTAGTTTATTCTGAACTTTATCTGTCCATGCTATCTCATGTCCCCTTTTTGCTTTCCTCATTTCTCTCGAAGTAATGTCCAACACGCTTTATATAGTTTAAGAGATTCGATTGATTAAAGTTGTCTATATCTAAATTAAGATTCCCTTTTATTCTTGAGAAGAGCTTCAATACCTTTAGTCATCCATTGTTCCTTATTCTTATCAGAGTTACCCTTCACACTAACAATAACATAATGCCTCTCAGTTCTCATCATCGTACCTTTGAATGTCTTCCACGAGTCACACGTTCTCTTCACCTGCTAACAATCTCCTTCAATCAAACTTGGAAGGTCATTGTCTCATGCCATTAAAGTTTATGGTACTCCAATTAAAAAGATAATATTAATGGAAGGCTTATCCTTTTCCATAACCATTCTGAAATGAATAGAGTTATGTTCGCAACAGCCATCATATTCCTCCACTTTTACTTTAGTCACTTGCCCTGATATTGCACAAAATAAGGTCTAATTTTGTTCCTTCTCTATTTGGAGCAACCACATATTGATAAAGAAAATTTTCTTGAACACATTTGACAAATTCTTCATCGTCCAAACCTTTAACACGAAGGTAGTAAGTCAAGTTTTGGAAATTTAAAATCCCCTCATTATTACAATCTTATTAAGTTTACATATATCTGAGATCTCCCTACATATTTATTCTTAATTTCTTCCTTACTATTGGGGAGCATAGAGTACAATTCCATCAACATGTTCTTTTCTTTCTGACTTTTAATTTCTACCAATATATCTGCACTGGACGATTTGTCACAAACGAGCACTTCGCACAATCTCTTCAAAGTGTTCTTTACTTTCTTATCTTAAATTTCTACCCATATATTTTAACTGAACACATTTTTAGTAATATCTCCCCTAGTTAGAGCAATAATTTATTCCTTAATCAAAACTGACAGCCTTGCCCCCCACTGCTCCTCCACCCCATGTCTCCTTTTCTGTCCTTTCTATAGCATCTAACACCTGGAAGATTGAATTACCACTCTTAGAACAAAAAGCATAGAACACAGAACAATACAGCGCAGAATCGGCCATTAGGCCCTCTATGATGCGCCGACCTTTGAAGTATTCTCAGCTCGTTCCCTACACTATCCCAAAATCATCACTGTGCTTATCTAAGGATGGCTTAAATCCCCCTAATGTGGCTGAGTTGATTACATTAGCAGGTCGGGCATTCCAAGCCCTTACGTCGCTCTGTGAAACAAACCTGTCTCTGACATCTGTCTGAAATCTATCACCCCTCAATTTGTAGCTATGTCCCCTCATATATGCTCTCGTCAACATCCTAGCAAAAAGACTTTAACTGTCTACCCATCTCATCCTCTGATCATCTTGTATGTCTCTAACAAATTCCCTCTTAGCATTCTTTTTTCCAATGAGAACAGACCCAAGTCTCTCAGCCTTTCCTCATGCGACCTTCCCTCCAGATCTGGCAGCATCCTGGTACATCTCCTCTGCACCTTTTCCAAGACATCCACATCCTTTTTGTAATGGGGCTACCAAAACTATACACAATATTCCAATATCGCCGCACCAGCGTTCTGTATAGTTGCAGCATGATATTGCGGCTCCGGAACTCAATCCCACTACGAATGAAACCTAACAAACCGTATGCCGCCTTCACAGCACTATCAACCTGGGTGGCAACTTTCAGGGATCTATTTACATGGACTCCAAGATCACTCTGCACATCCACACTACCAAGAATCTTTCCATTAACCCAGTACTCTGCCTTTCTGTTATTCTTCCCAAAGTACATCACCTCACATTTAGCTGGATTGAACTCCATTTGCCACCTCTCAGACCAATTCTGCTGTTTATCCAAGTCCCCTGCAACCTGTAACATTCTTCCAAACTGCCCACAACTTCACTGACTTTAGTGTTGTCTGCAAATTTACTAATTCATTCACCTGTGCCTGCGTCTAAGTCATTTATAAAAATGACAAACATTAGTGGTCCCAAATCAGACCCTTGTGGCACACCACTAGTAAACGGACTCCAGGCTGAATATTTTCTATCAACCACCACTCGCTGCCTTCTTTCAGAAAGCTAGTTTCAAATCCAAACTGCTAAATCACCGTCGATTCCACGCCTCTGCATTTTCTCCAACAGCCTACCATGTGGAACGTTATCAAAGGCTTTACTGAAGTCCATGTATACCACGTCAACTGCCCTACCCTCACCTACATGGTTGGTCACCTTCTCAAACAAAAATCAATAAGATTTGTGAGAAATGACCTGCTTTTGATGAAACCATATTGACTATCTGAAATCAAATTGTTGCTTACTAGATGATTTAAATCTTATCACTTATAATCCTTTCCAAAACATTTCCTACAACAGAAGCAAGGCTCATTGGTCTATAATTGCTTGGGTCATCTCTACTACCCTTCGTGAACAAGGGCACAACATTTGCAATCCTCCAGTCCTCTGGTATCAAACCTGTAGGCAATGATGACTCAAATATCAAAGCCAAAGGCTCTGCTATCTCCTCCGTAGCTTCCCAGAGAATCCTTGGATAAATCCCATTCAGTCCAGGGGGTTTCTCTATTTTCACTCCTTCCAGAATTGATAACACCTGTTCGTAACTAACCTCGATTCTTTCTAGTCTAATATCTCATACTTCATTCTTCTCCTCGACAATCTTCTCCTTTTCCTGAGTGAAAACCGATAAGAAATGTCCAATTAGCAACTCTCTGATCGCCACAAGGTCCACACTCAACTTCCCGCTTCTGTCTTTGACTGGCCATATTCCCACCTTAATCATCCTTTTATTCCTCACATACCTCTAGAAAGCTTTAGGGTTCTCCTCTATTCTATTTGCTAAAGACTGCTAGTGTCCTCTCTATTCTCTTCTTAACTCTCTCTTTAAATCCTTCCGAGCTGATCTGTAACTATCCATCGCCTCATCTGAACCATCTTGCCTCATCAACACATAAGCCTCCTTCTTCTTCTTAACAAAAGATGCAATTTCTGTTGTAAACCATGGTTCCCTTACCTTATCACTTCTTCCCTGTATGACAGGGACAGACCTATCAAGGACACACAATTATTGTTCCTGAAACCAGCTCCACATTTCCACTGTCTGCATCCGCTGTATTTTGCTACCCCATTCTATGCATCCTAATTCTTGTCTAATCACATTATAATTGCCCTTACCCATCGATAACTCTTGACCTGTGGCATGTACCTATCCCTTTCCATCGCTAAACTAAACACAACTGAATTATGGTCACTCTCTCCAAAGTGTTCAAAAACAACTAAATCAAACACTTGGCCTGGCTCACTGCCAAGCACCAGATCCATTGTGGCCTCCCCTCTTGTCGGCTCTTCGACATACTATGTCAGGAAACTCTCCTGTACACGTTGGTCAATAACTGATCCATCCGATGTACGAGAGTTATAGCATTTCCAGTCAATATTAGGAAAGTTAAAGTCCCCCATAACGACCGCACTGTTTCTTTCACTCTTACTCAGAATAATTTTGATAATCCTCACTTCCACCTCCCTGGAACTCTGCAGAGGCTCCAAAAAAAATCTTCAAGCAGTGTGACCTCTCCTCTCCTGTTTCTAACCTCAGCCCACACTACATCAGTAGACGAGTCCTCAGCAAAAGTTCTCAGAGCCAGCATTATACTATACTTGGCTAAAAAGACCACACCTCCTCCTCTTTTACCGTCTTGCCTGTTCTTATTGAAAGATCTTGAACATCTTTCACCCAAGTTCCTATAAAAGCTTTGATATCCCAATCCCATGTTCTGAAACATGCGCTGAGGAGATTAGCCTTCTCTGTAAATCCCATTGCACTAAAGTAAATGCATTTTAGTTCTTCAGAATTACTATATAATCTGATTCTCTCATCTTTCTTTTCTAACTGGCATGTTCTCATCATATTCAGAGATTTCTCCAGCCATCCAACAATTTACACTGCTACTTAGAGTACCTCCACTTGCATCCTCTGTCAATATAAAGTCTGCCTTTATAGGATGAGCAAATCTCCCTGTGAAGATATCGGTGGCTTTCCCGTTTAGATTAGATCAATCCTTTTGGAACAGGCCTTTTCTATTCCAAAAGACTTTCCAATCTCCCAAAAATCTGAATCGGTCAACAACACAGCAGCTCTTCATGCATTGATTTTTCTCCTTTAACCTTTATTTTCCCTTCCCCGCTTGAATTTATCATTGGGAGCAAACCAGAAATTGCTATTTTAAGGTTTTCTTTTTAATCCTCTACATCACCTCTGTAATTCCCTCCGGACTGTTTTAATCTTTTCCCTAAAAATGTCATTCATACCAATATATACAATAATTTCTGGCTTCTAAATCACACCTTTAACAATATGCTTGAGACCTTCGGAGACGTTCTTAATCCTAGTACCGCGAAACCAATAAACTATCCTAAATTTTAACTCACTGCCACAGAATCTCCTGTTTATGCCCTTGAAAGGAGAGATCCCTGTCCCAATAAATATACAAAATCTTCTCAATCGCTGCCTAGGCATAAGAATTTTTCCAACATTCCAATAACCGATGGCTCTTCCATTTTCCTCAGAGAGACTAACCCCTTCATCAATTCCAAAAGCTGGACATCTGTTTGATAGAGGAATAGCCACCGGAGATTGTTGAACTACCTTCTTACTTGTCCTGACAGTCACCCAGCTATCTGACTGATTTTGTTGCATAACAACTTCCAGATATCTCCCTCTCTAACTTATATATCTGGCCTTAATATTATTATGCCTATAAACAGAATTTTTCATGACATTAAAATAGAAAATACATCCGTATACTTATCAAACATATAAAAAATAAATAATATCAACCATTTGGAAAACTAACCCAACAAAAAATATTCCTCTTCAATAAATTTCTCGAAGAAAAAGGTCTTCTCCAGAGCTGAACGCGTGTCGGACTCTCCAGAATAAAGGCACATCTTCCTATTTAAAAATAGTTTTTGAAACAAAAAAAAACTTTCGCATTTAAAACTAAAGACGATGACTTTTGAAATATATATAGACTTTTCTAGTTTGTTTTGTAAATCCCCCCCTCCCCTTGAAAAGCTCGTTAAAACAATGTTCGTTCGAGAAAAAAATTATTTTGCTTGTTTTTTTGGTTTGTTTTTGAATTTTAATAAAACAAATTGGAAAAATAATCTTATATTAATAAACTATATGAACTATATTAAATTGAATAAAAAACTATAATTAATCTTTAGCTATGCATGCAATCCCACGAGCAGCTGTAAAATCCATACTGCTCTAAGAACACGTATTAAAACTTTTTTTTACAATTTAAAGAAGAGTGGGCATATGTTCTAATAATTTGTTTCAAATGCAGGGTAGACTTGGCGATATGATTTGATCTACTACCGTGTGTATATGTGCAGCATTTAATTTAATCTTTAGCCTCATCTCTCCAGCTCTTTCAAGCAATCATATGAGCCCATCCTGCAGATGAAAAATTCCTTCAGCTCTGAGTATTGCAGGGAATATTACAAAGAAAATTATCCAGGTCCACGTAAAATACAAATGTTGCAAATGAAGTAAGCCCGACCTAGTCCAATATTAAACACATGCAAGCATTATGAATGAAACATACAGAGAAGAATAGGATAAAAGGAGAATTCAGCTGCATGTCCAAAACAAATCTGTGGCTCTCTCATAAAAGGACCTCCACTGCTGTAAATTCACCAAAAATAGGAAGAACAAGAGTCTGAAATTCTTAATTCTTCTCGTTTGAACAACATCTGAAGAACAGAAGACATAAGACAAGTCTTATCTGTGAGCTTCATAAGTGATGATGATGAGAATGTGAGGGATGGATTTTGGGGGGAATGATAAATAATGTTATGGATGACACAAAGGTTAGGTGGGTGGTTCACAGTGAGGAGGAACATGTTAGTTTAAAGATGATATAAATGGTTTGTTCAGGTGGCTAGTTCAATGGCTGATGAGATTTGACTGATAAATGTGAGGTGATACATTTCAGAAGTAACAAGACGAGAGAATACTCAAACTATGATGAGGGTTTAGATGTTTTTGAAGCAGAGGAGGTTGAAGGGGTTCCTGATTGAGGTATTTAAGAGCATGAGGTTTATGGACAGTTTGAACAGAGAGCAGCTCTTCCCCTTACTCGAGTGCTCAATACAAAGGAGACATAATTTTGAAGTGAAAGTGATCTCACCATTAATCTGTAAAGCTTAATTGCAGATTGATGTTGAATTTAGATTCCAGCATTTGCAATGGTGGCATTTGAATCTGAGTTCCTAGAATATGATCTTGATCGCTGAATCAGCAGTTGGCGATAATACCACCAGGACATCACTTTCATCTTATCATAATCTTCTTTGTTAAGGTGTGAATGACGTTTTATCTTTTTTCACAATTCCTCTTCCACTCAGGAATAAACTTTAAATGATGTGTTTGTACTATCTTCCTAAGTATTTGCCATTGTTCTTCAAATGTTCTGCCCTTCAATGTTATTTTTTCGAGTCCACTCAGGCCAATCCTTCCACATAATTATCACTGCCTGATACTAAAACCCTTGTATCTTTGAATCTGAATGTGAAACTCCAGCATGTTACGGTCACTCTTTCTAGAGGATCCTCGACTATAAGATGATTTATCACTCCTTCCTTATTATTCACACCAAATCTAAAAGCCAGTTTTCTGGTTTGTTGTTCTAAGTAATAATCCCTCATACATTCTGCGCATCCTTATTTGAGGCTACCCTTGCCAAATTGAGTAATTAAGCCAATATGCATACACAGATTGCTCACTCTTGTGCCCTTCTCACAAGCCATTGGTATTCCCTGGTTTTTGAAAGTATGTTTGGAGGATGGGAGTATTGTGGCATGAAATTACTCCTAGAAGCAGGTTTGCTTCCATGTGCTTTATTTGGATCCAAATTGATTTGTCATTTTGGTCCCTCGCGCTAATGTCATTTCAATGCAGCCTTGATATCATTCTTAATCAATGCAGCAACTCAACCTGCTGTACGTTCTTGTCTGAGTAATGAGTACACTTGGACATTTCACTTCCCAACACTGACCTTCCTGTAACCACCTTTCTGTAAGCCCCACCAGGCCGTATCGTTATAACTCTGTTTGTGCTGTCATTTTTTCCAAATATTCCATGCATTCAGGTACAAGGTATTTACGTAAGTTCTATTGGATTGGTTTATCTCCTTGAATACGTTTGGTGCACTCCACACATTCCATTCTTATTTTGATCTCCGATAATACTGAACCTATCATTTCCACTCACATTTTTAAAATTGCTATGATTATTTTCCTCAGCATAGTCATTAGACTGGCCCTGCCTGTCTATTCTATTAAACTCTAATTTCAGCTCACTTGCTGTCCTGCTGCTCTGGTTTTCAGTCTCCTGTATTATTCATTTAACTCCACCCAAGATGCATCATCAAACCTCCCTGCCAGGATGTTGGTGTCCCTCCAGTTAAAATGGACCCTGTCTTTTTTTTACAGGTCCCACCTGCCCTGGACAAAATCGCAATGATCCATAAATCTGAAACCCTCTTCCTGAACCAGTTCTTCAACCACATATTAATGTTTTCTCTCTTCATCTTCCTTATCCCACTTCCACCTAGCACGAGGAGTAACCCAAGATTACAACACTGGATATCCTGCGTTTCCACTCAGGCCAATCTCCCTGCACTCTCCTTGCAGGATCTTGTCACATTTCCTGCCAATGTTATTGATACCAATGTGTACCACTGGCTGTAAACCCTCCCCTTCAGTATGCCCTGAGCATTCTCGGAGACATCCCTGATCCTCGCACCAAAGACACTTTTTATGAAGAATGCGTAGAATCGTCGAATCCCTATATTGTGGAAAACGGCCATTTGGGCCAATATGCCCACACTGACCCTCCAAAGATTAACCCACCCAGACCCGTTAGCCTATTCTCATACTCTATATTTATCCCTGACTAATACACCTAACCTACACATCCCTGAACACTATGAGCGTATTAACCTGGCCAGAGCCAGTCTACTACCATATATGGATTCTGCTTTCGCACCACAGATACTGCCAGTACTTCTGAGCATTCCCAGTAACTTCTGGTTTTGACACCAATGATGATCACATACTGATCAAAACGTATCCAACTCAGATCTGAAAAAAAAACCTGAATTTATTTTCTCATTAAAAATCCAAATATTTTGTAATTCAAGAACCACAGGAAATATCCATTAAATTATTTTTGTTTGGTCCATAATTGTCATTTGTTCACTTTGCCAATCCATGAATAAAAGACATATTTGCATGTTTTGTGCATTATCTTTTGGGAGGAGTTAGAGAGAGGTGGGGGGTGGGGGTGAGGGGCTCGGACCAGGGGGTTTCTGGGAAGGTTAATTTCCCACTAAAAACAGACTTACCTGGAGCATCAGGCCTCCATTTGCAGCAGCGGTGAGAGCGAGGAGCAGAGTGGGAGAGGACGAATTGTGCACTGGGAGGGTAAGTGATCTGACATATTTTGCCAGCGATTGAACGTGAGACACTACACGTGTAATGTCTCCCACCCCGAACTCCTCATCTAACCAAAGCAAAAGAACTCTGTACTGTGTGGATAAGGTGCTTCTCTTCTTTTTTTTTAATCCTGTGATTAGTTAAAGAAAACCCTTTCCTTTTCCGTTTATCTAATTTAAGACCAAGTTATGCTTTAGAGTGAAAATGATAGGAGATCTCAGAGCCATGTTATGCTCCATTTGCTCATTGTGGGAGCTCAGGGACACAGCTGCTGTCCCTGTTCACGTGCAGGATGTGTGTCCATATCCCTGCACTCTCCTTGCAGGATCTTGTCACGTTTCCTGCCAATGTCATTGGTACCAATGTGTACCACAGCCACTGGCTGTTCAGCCTCCCCTTCAGTATGCCCCGAGCATGCTCGGAGACATCCCTGATCCTCGCACCAAAGACACTTCTTATGAAGAACGCATAAACGCGATGATGGCTCTGGAGCGGCGATGGACTCACCTTGGAGCGCATACAATGCGGAGGAGGTTGTAGATAGCACATTCAGTGAACTGATCACATCAGAGATTAGGATTGCTGAAGGAGAAAGGGAATTGGTGACCAAAAGCAGAGAAAGAGCAGGAAGGCACTGCAGGTGTCCCCTGCGGACACCTCTCTCCTTAGCAGGTATACTGCTTTGGATACTGTTTGGAGAGATGGCTCACCAGGAGAAGACAGCAGTAGCCCCGTTAAATGCACCGTGGTTGGACCTGCTGTTCAGAAGGGCGGGAAAAATACTGGAAGGGCTAAGTCAAAGGGGATTCAATTGTAAAAGGAGTAGATAAGCATTTTTCTGTTCGAAGTCAAGACTCCAGAATGGTATGTTGCCTTCCAGGTGCAAGGGACAGTAATGCCTTGGATCGACTGCAGAACATTCTGAAGGGGAAGGGTGAATATCCAGTTTTCATGGTGCATGTAGGCACCAATGATATAGATTTTAAAAATCAGGATGAGGTCCTACAAACAGAATTTAGGCAGTTAGGAGTCAAGTTAAGAAGTAGGACCTCAGAGGTTGTAAGCTCAGGATGGCTACTAATGCCACGTGCTAGTCAGAGTTGGAATGAGAGATGGTGCAGGAGGGAGGAGTTCTAATTTTTGGGACATTGGGACTGGTTATCTGGGAGGAGGGACTATTACAAATTGGACAGCCTACACCTGAGCTGGAATGGAAATAATGTCGTTCGGCGTACTTTCACTAATGCTGCTTCAGAGGGTTCAAACTAATGTTGTAGAGGGATGGGAACCAAATGAGGAGCTGAGTCGATATTAAGGAAATAACAACTGCAGCCTGTAAGGAAATAGATAATGAAGACAGCGTGAGTAAGTGGAAGAGTCGGCAGGGAGTAGATGATGAACACAAAGGGACAGGTTATCTGAGGTGCATTTGTTTTAATGCAAGAAGTGTAGTATGTGCAGATAAACACAGGGCTTGGATTAGTACCTTGGAGTTGATATTATTGCTATTAATGATACTTGGTTGAGGGAAGGGCATGATTGGCAAGTAAATATCCCAAGATATCAATGCTTCAGGTGGGATAAACAAGGGGGTAAAAGGGGTATAGGAGTTGCATTACTGGTCAAAGAGGATACCACAGCTGTGCTGAAGGAGGGCACTATGGAGGACTCAAACAGTGAGGCAATAAGGGTAGAGCTCAGAAATAGGAAGGATGCAGAAACAATATTGGGGCCTCCCAACAGTGAGCGTGAGATGAAAGTACAAATATGGAAACAATCATGGAAAGATGTGGGAGCAACATGGTGGTGGTGAAAGGCGATTTTATTTTCGCAACATTGACTGGGGTTCACTTAATATTAGAGGACTGGATGGAGCAGAATTTGTAAGGAGCAGCCAGGAGGGATTTTTGAGCAGTATGTAAACAGTCCAACTCAGGAAAGAGCCATTTTTGTCCTGATGCTGGGGAATGAGCCTGGCCAGGTGGTTGAAGTTTCAGTTGGGGATAACTTTGGGACTATTGATCACTAGTCCATACGTTATAGAATACGCAAGGACAAAGACAACAGTTGTCCTAAAGGAAGAGTGCTAAATTGGGGGAAGGCCAACGATACCAAAATTCAGCAGAAGTTGAGGAATATAGATTGGGAGCAGTTGTTTGAAGGTAAATCCACATTTGATACGTGGGAAGCTTTTAAAGAGAGGTTGATTAGAGTTGAGGTCAGATATGCTTCTGTGGAAATGAGGGGTAGGAATGGCAAGTTTAGGGAACCATGGATAACAGGTGAAACTGTGAGACTAGCTTAGTGGAAAAAGGAAGTGTACATAAGGTCTAGACGACTGAAGACAGACAAAGCTTGGGCAGAAAATCGGGAATGTAGGACCAATATGAAACAAGGAATTAAGAGGGCTAAAAGGGGTCATGAGATATATTTAGCAAACATGATTTTGGAAAATCCCAAAGACTTTAATTCATATATCAATAGTAAGAGGGTAACTAGAGGAAGGGTTGGACCACTCAAGGACAAAGGAGGAAAGTTATGCATGGAGTCAGAAGAAATGGGTGAGATTATTAATGAGCACGTGATATCACTATTCACCAAGAAGAAATGTTGAGATTAGGTATGGATGCTTGATTCCTCTAGGTCAAGCTGAAATAAGGAAGTGTTGGTTATTCTAAAAGACATTAAGGTACCAGGTTCCCAGGTCCGGATGGGATCTTGGATGAGAGAGGAAACAGGTGGGACCATAGCAGATATCTTTGCAGCATCTTTGAACACGGGTGAAATCCCGTAGTACTGGGAAATTGCTAATGGTGTTCCCTTGTTTAAGAATGGCGACCCTGACGTTAGTGGTATGGAAGCTGCTGGAGAAATACTGAGGGATAGGATGTATTCCCAGTTGGAAGAAAATGTGCTCATCAGTGATGGGCAACATAGTTTTGAGCAGGGAATGTCATGTCTTGCCAACTTAACAGAATTCTTTGAGGAAGTGACAAAGTTTCTTGTTGAGTGACTGTCATTAGATGTCATATACATGGACTTTAGTAAGGCGTTTGATAGGGTTCCCCACGGTACGCTGATTGAGAAAGTGAAGTCACATACGGTCCAGGCTGTACTAGTTAGATGGATAGTCTAGTCCCCTATTCCCTTTCTTCTTCTTGGCTGTCATGTCTGCAGGGTGATCTGCTCTCTGTGTGAGCTATCCACCTAACTCTCAGTATCACAGATGCCCCATAGAGTCTCTAGTTACTATCTGAGTTCCATGACCCAGTGTTCATCTAGGACACGAGCAGGGGCTATGACTTCCCAACGTAACAGAACAGATTTTCCATCGAACAAACATGTCTTGTCATGTCTTAAAATGAAACATGTCGAGAGTAACTTAATTAATTACTTAGAATTAAATTAACATCAGGGAAAAAATAACAATCTGGTTAACTACCTTATACAACTGTGGCTTACTGAGGGTAATATATAATATATTGGCTCAGAATTTCACTTCTCCCTCTTATTTCTGAGTTCAATCCTTATTTCAGAAGTTGAAAAAACAAATTTGCTAACTTCTATCAATTCACTGACAGGCGCTAATAACGGTGTATTATCTGCCAATGAATTTACAGCCTTTTCTGTGAAGGCTCTTGTACTTCTTCCAAACTCAGTGCAGGCCCGTCCCAGCAGCAGAAGGTTATCTCTCTGACTCCCAGGTACATGTAATCCTCCAGCTCCCACTCCACTCTGCTCCCTCACAGGGTCACCGTCTCTGTGACTCCCAGGGACGTGTAATCCTCCAGCTCCCACTCCACTCTGCTCCCTCACAGGGTCACTGTCTCTGTGACTCCCAGGCACAATTAGGCCATGATCCTCAATGCTGATTTATATCCTCCCACTTTGCTGCCTCTGTAACTCCCAGGTGTGAGTGAGCCTCATGCTCCTGCTCCAAGTTGCTCCCTCACATGGTCACTCCCTCTGTGACTCGGTGCTGATTTCGAGCCTCCTGCTCTGCTGCTTCTCCAACTCCGAGTCCTAGTCGGCCTCGATCCTCGCTACTGATTAATGTTCTCCCGCTCTGTGCTGCACTCTCTCAGGTTCTCTCCCTTTGTGACTCCCAGGTAATGGTAGGCCTCAAGCCTCAGCTAAGATTTATAACATCCCATTCCGCACTGCTGCCTTACAGAATCGCTGATGTGCCTGGAAGACAGTGGGGAAGAGGAGGATTAGACAGAGCAGAGGGTGTTACAGTGATTGAGTGAGCTATATGGGCTGGAACAGGTTATCTGTGGAGCATGGCAGACCTGCAGTGTCGAAAGCAGGTTATTGGAAGATACAGTGAGAGTTGCAGACACTGAAGAAGGCGAAGGAAATAGAGATAGTAGTTTGTTCATGACGGAGCTATGCAGAGTCAAAAGTACTTTTTCTGTGCTGCTTACAGAGATGTGTAGACTTCAACAAATACAAATTGAGAGCCAGCAAGTGTTGTATGGTACTGGAGACTGTTGGATATTACAGAGTTAGAAGACTTGCAGTAACTGGGGGGAGTATAAACTTTTGGAGCACTGGTGGTGTTCAAGGACCCTCAGGACATGAGGATTTGCAGAAAATGGGAGCATTCCAAATAGTGGGATTGTGGGGGCTGGAAGTCCCGAGATAGATAAGGAGGATGAAAAGTTCCGATTTACCACACGCAACCATTGTAATTATCGAGATTTAAGGAAGGGAACCTGTGCTGTCATTGATTACAGTTATATGGAGAGTTACAGAAGCTGAAGGGGTTACAAATTTAAAAAGGGAGAGATTTTAGGTGATCAGAAATTTAAACAAGAATAAAGAAATTTTAGAGATCTCAGGCACAGATGGGAATGGAAGAGGTGAGATAGTGTGAGGAACTATAAGAGTTATAAATCGGGGAGGATGCCAGATATAAAAGGGAGAGCTGCATTGTCTGTGTGCAGTTAGAGACATGAGGAGTGTTGTAGCGCCTGCTGGAGGCTACACGGATAACAACAGTTCTATCGGCTGGTGCAGTGGTTCAGGAAGGCAGCTCACCACCACCTTCTCAGGGACAACTCCAAATCAATAATAAATGCTGGCCCAGCCAACAAAGCACATGTGCATGAATGAAAGGAGGAATAAAAGATCTACAAGTAGCACTGAGGTCACTCAGGAAGGCCCTTTCAACGGCACTTTACAAACCTGGAACCACTATACCCTGGAAAGACAGGAGCTCCAGGTGCACGGGAATAACAGCATTTCCAAGGTGCCCTCCAGGCCATGCTCCATCCTCCCAGCACTGTATCTGTCCCTACACCCAAAGGACTGCAATGGGTCAGGAAGGCAGCTCCCCACCACCTTCTCCAGGGAATTACAGATGGGAAGGTAATGGGGAAACTCTGCTGTTTACAGCCAGACAGAAAAATAAATCCAGCAGTGGGTGTGAAATGACATTTCCGTTTCACAACAACATGTTGAACATGGATAGAGGATTATTCTGATTGGCACTAGGCAGAGAGTGTGAAGAAAGGAGTCTTTTTCACCATGGGAACTGGTGATGGGGGAGCTCCGCAGGGGTCAGTGTTGGGACTACACTCAACACTTTATTCATTAAGAGTCTAAACAAAAGATGTGAAGGGGTACGAGAAATGGGTTTCCAAGAAAGATTTCAGGGATGACATTCGTGTCATAGGAGGAGCAGGTAAAGTCTCTGGGTCTGCACTTGATGAAGATTCAGAGGCGGCGGCAGAATCTCATTCAAACTTACAGAATACTGAGGGGCCTGGATGGAGTGGACGTGGGCATGATGTTTCCACTAGCAGGAGAGACGAGGGGCCAAGGGCACAGCTTCAGAGTAAAGGAGGAGCCTTTAGAATAGAGATGTGGAGGAATTTATTCAGCCAGAGGGTGATGGATCTGTGGAACTCACTGCCTCATGGGACTGTGGATGCGAAGTGATTCAGTGTATCTTACTCAGAGATAAGCAGGTTCTAGATGAATAAGGAGATCAAGGGTTACAGGGAGTGAGAGAGTGGGGTTAAGAAACAATTCATACACAATCGAATAGTGGAATAGACCTAATGGATTGAATGGTCTAATTGTACCCCTTTACATGATGGTCTTACGGACTGCGCTTATTCCATAGGTTTCTAAGTGTGCAGTTAGTATTTCTGGCATATCGTTTAACATACATTCCAGTACTTTCGTGATTATTGCTGTCAGCTCTTGGTTTCAGATCAACTGCAGAAAGCTACGCTATGGCCTAACCTGGGAATCCTGGTGTATAAATCTCAGAAAGGTAGCATACAGGGACAGAAGGACATAGAGAATGTAAATGGAATTGATTTCAAAGGGAATGGAGAATAAAAATAGGGAAGGCTTGTAATAAATATAGAGGACTCCAGTCGGTCCACACTGAGAATACGGTGAACAGGTTTGGTCCCCTATCTGGAGGGAAAATATCCTTGCATTGGAGGCAGCCCAGAGAAGGTTCACCAGGCTGATCTTCAAAATGGAGGAATATTGAGAAGAAGAGGTGAAGAAGGTTGAACTTGCAGTCGTTAAAATTTAGAAAATGAGACAAATATATTGATACACCAAAGATTCTTGTGTTCTTACAGATTTGGTACTGAGACATTGTTTCACTGAGCAAGGATCTGTAACCGGAGATGAAGGGGAATACAGTTACCAGAGAAGCCAATAGAGAAAAGCTGGGCTGTAGAGACTGGAGGATGTTACAGAGTTCGGTGGTTTGAGATCAGTGTTCGTGGTTAGAGATCAGATGGTTGGCTGGCTGAAAGATGTCAAGGATTATCAGTTCTGAAGGATTTACAGAGATTGGGAGGAATATAGGGATTTGAGATTGCACACAGTAGTAGTTGGAGCTACAGAAGTTTTTCGAGAAAGGGAGTGTTAAAGGCACTGGAGAGTAGACAGATGGGGTAGTATTGGAGCTAAAGGAGTTGATAGAGAAAGGGAGGATTGGAAGGACTGGAGAGTACACAGGTAGGGGTTGTAGTTGGAGCTGCAGGAGTTTATAGAGACTGGGAGGATTGTTGGTGCTCGAATTACAGTGACATGGACAAAGGTTGGAGCTGCAGGAGTGAGTGAGATAGGGAGGTTTGAAGGGGCTGGATCAGTTCACACAGCCAGGGAGAAGCATAGGGATTGGAGGAGCCAGAGATGCTGAGGGTTGTCGGGCTGCAGAAGTTCAGAGAGTTACTGAGGACTGTGAAGGCAGGTTTACAGCATTCCCATCAGTTACACAGAGATGTAGAGTGCTGTTCTGGAGTGGGTTACAAAAATCGAGAGGGTTGCAGATACTGGAAGATATTACAAAGACAGTGAGCTGTAGAATTTGAGGAGGTTACAGCAACAGGATGCGTTGATTAGTTGGAGGCTGCTCCAGGTGATAAACATGCTGCAGAGGATCAAAACCTTACATTGATCAGGGGGATTGGAAGCTCTGGAGATAAAGAATGAGAATTGCAGTAACTGAAGAATATCACAGAGATGGGGAGTAATATATGAGTTAGAGGAGTTATAACATGGGATAGGCTGTATTCAATGGAGTCAGAGAAGATACAGGGAGATCTGAAGGGACTACAGGTGATCGAAAGGACAGGGAGGCTTCTCACTGTTGGATTGGGTCAGTTTACGCAGGCATGGGGTATTTTATGGAATTGTGCTACTTACAGAGAATAAGAGAGTTGTATAGGATTGAGGAAAGAACAGAGATATGGAAGGCTGTAGTTAATGAAGACTTTTGTTGATATCAGATGCTGAGATTCTGGAAAGAATATGGACTGGCAAGCTGTACAATCTGTCAGAGCTTACAGAGACAGGAACAGCAATAGATCCTGGAGACACAAACACAGATAGGGAGTATTACAGACACTGGAGGAGGTTTTTGCTTTCGGGATGGTTGTAGGGGAGTGTAACGTTTACACAGATAGGGGTGTAAGAGCTGGAGAAGGTTATGGAGATGATTAGATTGATGGGGGGACCGAAGGAGTTTACATTGACAGGGCGGGTGATAGCGATGGGAGAAGGTTACATTGATAGTAAGTCTTATAGAAACTGATCGGGAGAGTCACAAGCATTGGAGCTGGTTTCACAGTGGGTTTCACAGATCGGACAAAGGCAGCTTTAGGTGGAACACTCGCCAGTTTGACAGGCAATGAGAGATGTGGAGCAGAGCTGGAATTTAAAATGGACAATAGACCTAAATGCAAGTTTTAAATTCGAAACCAAACTGATCCAAACCATTCAGATCCTCAGAACCTGACAAAACAGGACCAGCCATACACCTGTCTGACATTGAGCTGTAATGGACCCAAAAACAACATTCCATTTGAATACACACTGATCCAATCCCTGCAGCTCGGAAGAACCGAAGGAAATAGCAACTGACAACATGTAATTGGCTGAACTAACACGTTACACTCGAGACATGTAGGATGTAAACCTACAATCGTCTGATACAAAGTCAGATGTTTTATCTATTGCTTCACTAGCCGGATGCACACACACACGCTGGACACCTTTCCGTATGTGATGTAAACATGGAGATCTGGGAAACAACATTCATAAGGTGATCAACCAGCAAAGATAATCCACTTTGTGTAACAGGGCCTTTCAATGGCAAAGCAAATACATTTGTCCTCAGGTACCTGCTTCTGTGTCTCCTGTTCTTCTGCTGGACGTCTCCAGCATTTTATTCACAGTCACGGCGGTATCTTATGATGCACTCCACTGAAATGTACTTTCATACTTGGATTTAGTGTCAATTCCAGTCAAGATCCTGAACAAATTCAGCGAGAAACCTCTGGTCATTTCCAACATGGAATTTGGAATCAGACGTTTTGAACGAAGGATTTATTGGGGCCGCCCTATCACCGCAGATCAACGCCTTAAAACGAGCCGCTGTTAGTATCAAACTGTTTTGTACCTTCCTGCAGTAAATCAGGTTAGCACAGCTCCGCTTTCTTCACATTGAAACCAGGGCAGCAATATGAATTGTTTGGAAACTTAGAGAGAGAAACATTGCTGCTGAGGATGATGATAACGTGAAGATCATACACAGAGTCTGGACAGATCAGGTCACAAGTGTTACTGTCAGCTTCAGTAGGGTCACTGGTTCGGAGTCTGAGTTTGTAATGCCCAGACCGGGATACAATTCCCAGACAGGAAATGAAGATTTATTTCTCTTCTTGTGAATTATCTTATTGAAAACTAACTCCTGCTTCCTCACAGAACACAGACCCAGACCAACCCAGTGATTGTTTGCATCTATCGAGAAGGACAATAGCAACAGATACACGAGAGAACTGTAACCACAAATCAACCATCTCGGACCTCGCCTTTCTGAGTTGGAAATATCTTGCTACTCCTACAGTGCTTTTGGGTCTAGATCCTGGAACTCCCTCCCGAACAGTATCATGGCTGTACCTTGAGTTCTTCCAGGGTTCTGTAAAGTAACTCAACATCTCAATCTCTGGAGTAAATAGGGATGGACAGTGATTCCTATCTCATTGAATGGCAACCTCCGCCACGAATGAGTTTCAAACAGTGTGTTTCGATTTACTATCGCGTGGAAACAGGCCCTTCGGGCCGACACTGTCCCTCCAGACAGTAACCCACCCAGACCCATTTCCCTCTGGCTAATGCACTTAATACTTTTGGCAATTCAGCATGACCAATTCATCCTAAATCTTTGAACTGCGGAAGGAAGCCCACGCAGACACGGGGAGAATGTGTAAACTCCATACAGAGAGTTGCCGGAGGCTGGAATTGAACTTGAGACCCTAGTGCGGTGAGGCAGCAGTGTGAACCACTGAGCCACCGTACGACCCCTACTCGTTTAAAGTTACTGTGTATTAAGTATGGGACAACACTTGATCAATTGTCAGCTGCATACTTCATTCCCTACTTCGGGAAGGCTGACCCCACGATTAATGGGACGAGGAAAACTCCACTTGCTGCAACAGTGAGAAAACTGAATCCTCACCAGGAGGCGAACAGGGAAAGCAAAAAGAAAAGGCACTGTGTGTTTTCATCAGGAAACCGCTTTTGTCTTTCCATCTGTGATCATTTTAGCTGCAGATTACTTTCTCCCTTTCTTCTGATTTTTACAGCGTGAGAAAGACCTTTCGGCCCATCTGCAGTGCGGGTCATTGGACTTCCATCTATTCTCGTCCCAGTTCCCATAAACCTGCGTTTCTGATGTTACCAGGGCGAATCTAAATGGGATTCTCCCTGTGATCTTAAATGACCCAACAATGGGACTGAAGTTGGGGACATGGTCACATGATGTTGTAACACCGCCGAGGAACTCAACCTCATATTTACCCACAGATGGAAACAAACAGAGGGCTCAGGATTAGTCCCGTTCATTATGCTTCACATCCGCCAGTTTCTCCGATCAGCTCACCGCCGCTGGTCAAAGAGGTATGCAGCACAGAAAATGCCCTTCGGGCCATCAAGTCTGCACCATTCGAAGACTGACCCCTGACTGTTTTCATCTCGTTTTCCAACGGTTGGCTCGTAGCTCCAACAAAGTTGGAATGGAATTGTTCAACTCATAGTATCTTAACTTTCTCTGGGGATTTCTGTGTGTTGTACCCTGAAAGACAGAGGGTTGGAGATTGCCCCCATTCCCACCCTGTCTGAAATGTCTGTTTTCCCGTCTCCTGTGTCTTGTATGTGAAAGATGAAGACAGGGTGTAATCTCCCATTTTATTTGTTGTCATTACTGAATCGTAACCGGTAGGATTCCAGGCTGTGGGGGTAAAGCCAAATGGATTTCAAGTCCATTGCCTTAAACACGCATCGACGATTACAGAACCACACTGTCCTCTTCGTTTTCCAGGTGTCTCTCATTGTGGAGTTGAGGAAGAGTGAATCATTATCGGGTTGGTTTGAATCCAATCACTTTACAGTTTGTAAAAGCGTCACATTTTGGTGCATGGTGGGTCTGGTTGTATCATCCTGACAGATGGAACGGACATTCAATTTAAACCAAGAATAGGAATTGCCAGAGAAACTCAGCAGATCTTACAGCATCTATGCAGAGAAAATCAGAGACAACATTTCAAAACTTCATCAGAACTCGGTAATCTCCCACAGGTCCTGCCAAACCCGTTAGATTGGACAGCAGCTTCTGTTTTTGCTTCAGAATCCAAGAATCCACAGTTCTTTACATGAACCATTAAAGCAATGCAGAAACTTCTTTGTGGATCCTTACACGAAAGGGTTCCGTTTGGAGAACATTCTCCTGACCCCACTCGACACACGAAACTGTGCAGCATCCAAAACAGATGCAGCAAGAACAACCATCGTTGTCGCCCTGGGGACTCTTGAACCAGGAACTTTTCATTTATCAGTCGAATGCGCTGAAACTTCAAACCGAACACCTTGCACGATCCTCTAAAGCAGGCTGTGACTGACTTCTCACTTCAGTCTGCCCTTCCCAGAATGACAACTGTCCTCTATCAGTTTTACTTTGCCAGACATTCATTATGGCGACATGGGAACAGTCTGATCCCACCCACTACAGACACACCCATGTCACTGGGAAACAGCTCCCCTCCAACCGGAACCATCTCTCTTCGAGCCTCCCAGTGTCTTGTGTGGTCCCGAGTTATTTCATTGATCTAGAGTCCAGATGAGATTTGTATTCCTCATGTAAAGGAACGAGAATTCTTTCAATGTCTCCGATCAGTTTATGTGGAGTCCTCTTAAAGAAGGGGAAGGTGTCTTGGCTGTTTCTGCTCAGCCCGACAGTTCAAACTTCTTCATTCTCCTCTGATTCCATTTCCCAAAGAGTTCCCGAAGATTCACAAAGCTGGAAACTGTGTTATACGGGATGCGCCTTTAACATTTGTGCACCTGCCAACTGACGATATTTTCCCAAAATCTCTTCACAATCCTCTGTCTTACACCGTGTCCAGGGATGAGAAGTCCCGTTTTGTAGAGAGATTCCTGAGGCTGGTGAGTTTCTCTTTGGAGTAAAGATGGTTAACCGGCAATTTCCTGCAGCTGTTTATAATGATCGGAGTGGGAACCGTGGGCATGGGCACTTTGACGGGCAGGACCAAGTGTTACCCCTGACCAGAGGAGGTGAACAGAGGGACTGGGATTAAAGGAATCTAATCAAAAGCAGCACTTCTGTGCAGTACATTCACAGAATACTGCAGGAGCTCGATGGGTCTAGCTGTATCTGTGAATTGAGAAACAGGAATAACGGTTGGAGTGTGGGATATTTCTGATTAAGAACTCGAGCCGCCTATGTCTAATCAAATAACTGGCCTGGCCTTGCTGACATGGGATTTCTGAAGTCTGAGCAAGAATGTATCCTACAGGAAGTTGTTCAAGATGGAGTCGGCAGGATTTGACCCTGCGTGGGGACACATCAAGGGATTAATAACCCATCGCCTTAAGTACTCGGCCCCGAATACCCTTGCGTACAAGTGGCTTAATATTTCTCCAAGAATGGAGAGTTGTAACCTGAAACACCAGTATTTGGCTTGTCCTGTCCGCAGCATGACCCCAGTATTCACTGTCACCCTCTCTTGGTTCAGAACGGAGGAGGATGCTGGGAGATCAAGTTGAATGACACCCACATTGATGAGAGGTAAAGTGATGGGAAGGATCCATTTTCATGTGCAGAGAGCTTCATAAACACAGCAGTGCACCGAGTGTCCTTGTGTTTGACTAGCACTTACACCGCCAGCTGAATTACAGCCATTGAAGTGCTCTTGAAGAAGACTCTCCATTGGCAAATCTAATGTGAAAATTCAGCTCTAATTGGTTAATCAGATGTGAAAATATGAAATGATTTCAAATACTCACAACTGGCAGTAGAGAGTGTAGACCTACCTTCAGGGGTTCATTCTGCTCTGATTTACACCCAGGATCATGTGGGACTAGAGGGCCTCATCACAGCGGAAGGGGTCAAACATTGAAGACTCTGATTGGGAGGATATTCTCTCTATGAGAGGGAAGCAAATCAGTGGAATTCTTTACAACAGAGGGCCCTCAAGGCTCGGTATTTTCACGGCTGAGATAGACAGACATTTAGTCAATTCACCATGAAGGGCCAGGGAGATAAGGCTGAGAAGGGGAGTTGAGGATTAAACAAATCAGCCCGTGATCTCATTGAAAACTCGCCGACTTGATCGGCGAAAAATGCTTCCAACTGCTCTAATATCTTTGCTGTTACTTGGAAGATACTAAACCCCACTGTAAACGAAGGAAAGCACAAAGTTAGGAAGAGATGGCTGCAGGCAAACGGAGTCACAATTATTTATTGCTCGGAAAATCAAACTGTCAATTTACCAGATTTCTTTGCTAACGTGGGCGGTAGAGTTGATCAAGGGAGCTGTTGATTTGAGTGTTCTTTGATATAAACCAATAAAGGTCAGTGACATTTGTTTTCTGGCAAAATACATGGCCTTTCCTGAAGCTCACAATGAAAGAGATGGTTTCCATGAAAAGACAGAGACTAAGTCACCTGTAAAGTAATCGATGGCCAAGATATGACTCGCGATGTTCTATGGGACATATGTGATTTATTGATTATTGTTCTCCAAACTTCCTTTACAATGGAACCGGGAGTGTTCCATTGGAGTTAAAATGGGGTTAAAAACTGCCAGCATCAATATGCGTAGCATCAAATCTTCTATGTGATGTGTTTTTACAATGGCCTTTCTGGCCAATGTTAAAGCTGACATCCTGTTTCTGCAGGAGTGTGGGATGCTGCACCTCAGCAGCTCCAGGAGATGGTCGAGCTTGCGGTAGACGAGGGTGATGATGCCTTTCCTCATGGATTCACTCATGGTACCTGCCCGAAGCATACTGACATACACCTCCAGCAGGTCCTGGCCAATCAAGTCCCAAAGAGCGGAATAGATCACCACCGGTAAGCCGTCGCTTCCAGGAGTTTAATTCTTTTCGAAGGACTCGAGGGCCTTGGTCAGTTCATCCAGAGATAGCGGCTGGTTCAGACTCTCCTGTGTTCCGTCATCTAAGACCTCCGTGATAGAGGACAGGAACGACTGGGAGGCCGCGCTGTCGGTCGGCTTCGTGTCATACAGACTGGCATAGAAGGATTTGCTGATCCTCATGATGTCAGCCTGAGATGACGTTACCGAGCCATCTTCTTTCTTCAGGCTGCTGAGCACGGAGCTCTCTTTGTGCACCTTCTGGAAGAAGAAACGTCTCGTCCTGCTCCACCGAGCGGACCCTGGACCGGAAGATTATCCTGGAGACCTCCGAGGCAAAGAGCGAGGCTTACTGGCCCTTCACCTCCTTGAGGTCCTCCGTGACATTGATCCCATCGTCTGCAGCAGGAGCAGGTTCTGCATACTTTCCTGGAGCTGGGACAGTTTTCCCTGCCTTTCTCTCGCCTCCTGGACACCTTTGAGGATGAAGAAACTCTTGATGTTCCCTTTTACTGTTTCCTACCAGTCCGCTGGAGACTCAAAGAGGGGCTTCACGGTTCTCCAACCTGCGTAATCCCTCTTGAGCTCCTCAATATTTCCCGGGGTCTTCAGCTTGGTGTTCAGCTTCCACATTCCCTTACCAGCCCGCTGTTCGTCCTGTAGGTGACAGTCGACCAGCAGGAGGCAGTGATCAGAGAAGAACACCGGCTTGATGTCGGTGGATCTGACCGAGAGCGTTTGGGACACAGACAGGTAATCTATCCTTGAGCGGATAGGCCCGTCTGCCCGTGATCAGGTTTATCTATGCTGCGCTCCATCTGCAGGGGTGCCTGAAGATGTCATGCACCTTGGCATCTTTTACCGAGTCCATCAGGGCTACTGTCCCCCCCCCCCCCCCCCCCCCGCCCCCGCCGGATCGTCCATCTGCATCAGTGATACAGTTGATGTCTCCGGCCAGAATGACCAGCCTGGACGTAGCCAGCAACAGTGGAAGCTGCTGCAGGACGGCAAACCGTTCCCTCTTACCCACTGGGGTGTACACATTCATCAGTCTCAGGGGAGCATTCCTGTACATGACGTCGGTGACGAGGAGGCGCCCGCCCACCACCTCCTTAACCTCAGAGATGGTGAAGGTGTCTCCTCACAACAGGATACCCAGGCCGGAGGCGCAGCTATCATTGCCCACGACCAAACTGACAGTCCATGGGCCCACAAGCTCAACCATCTCCTGTAGCTGCTGAGGTGCAGCATCCACACTCCTGCAGAAACAGGACCGTCAGCTTTAACATTGGCCAGGAAGGCCATTGTAAAAACACATCGCGTGGCCGATTTGATGCTTTGCACATTGATGCTGACAGTTTTTAACGCCATTTTAACTCCAATGGAACACTCCCGGTTCCATTATAAAGGAAGTTTGGAGAACAATAATCAATAAATCAAATATGTCCCATAGAACATCGCGAGTCATATCTTGGTCATCGATTACTTTACAGGTGACTTAGTCTCTGTCTTTTCATGGAAACCATCTCTTTCATTGTGAGCATCAGGAGAGGCCATATCTTTTGCCAGAAAACAAATGTCACTGACCTTTATTGGTTTATATCAAAGAACACTCAAATCACCACCTTCCTTGATCAACTCTACTGCCCACGTTAGCAAAGAAATCTGGTAAATTGACAGTTTGATTTTCCGAGCAATAAATAATTGTGACTCCGTTTGCCTGCAGTCATCTCTTCCTAACTTTGTGCTTTCCTTCGTTTACAGTGGGGTTTAGCATCTTCCAAGTGACAGCAAAGATATGAGAGCAGTTGGAAGCATTTTCGCCGATCAAGTCTGCGGGTTTTCAATGAGATCACGGGCTGATTTGTTTAATCCTCAACTCCCCTTCTCAGCCTTATCTCCCTGGCCCTTCATGGTGAATTGACTAAATGTCTGTCTATCTCAGCCGTGAAAATACCGAGCCTTGAGGGCCCTCTGTTGTAAAGAATTCCACTGATTTGCTTCCCTCTCATAGAGAGAATATCCTCCCCATCAGAGTCTTCAATGTTTGACCCCTTCCGCTGTGATGAGGCCCTCTAGACCCACATTATCCTGGGTGTAAATCAGAGCAGAATGAACCCCTGAAGGTAGGTCTACACTCTCTACTGCCAGGTGTGAGTATTTGAAAACATTTCATATTTTCACATCTGATTAACCAATTAGAGCTGACTTTGCACATGAGATTTGCCAATGGAGAGTCTTCTTCAAGAGCACTTCAATGGCTGTAATTCAGCTGGCGGTGTAAGTGCTAGTCAAACACAAGGACACTCGGTGCACTGCTGTGTTTATGAAGCTCTCTGCACATGAAAATGGATCCTTCCCATCCACCTTACCTCTCATCAATGTATGTGTCATTTAACTTGATCCCCCAGTATCCTCCTCCGTTCTGAACCAAGAGAGGGTGACAGCGAATACTGGGGTCATGCTGCGGACAGGACAAGCCAAATACTGGTGTTTCAGGTTACATCTCTCCATTCTAGAAGAAATATTAAGCCACTGGCACGCAAGTGTGTTCGTGGCAGAGTGATTAAGGCGATGGGTTAGTAATCCATTGACGTTTCCCCATACAGGGTCAAATCCTGCCGCCTACATCTTGAACAACTTCCTGTAGGGTACATTCTCACTCAGACTTCAGAAATCCCCTGTCAGCAAGGCCAGGCCAGTTATTTGATTAGACACAGGCTGATCGAGTTCCTAATGAGAAATATACACCACACTCCAACCGTTATTTCTGTTTCTCTTTTCACAGTTACTGCTGGACCCATCGAGCTCCTGCAGTATTCTGTGAATGTACTGCACAGAAGTGCTGCTTTTCATGAGATTCCTTTAATCCCAGTCCCTCTGTTCACTGCCTCTGGTCAGGGGCAACACTTGCTCCTGCTCGTCAAAGTGCCCAGGCCCACGGTTCCCACTCCCATCATTATAAACAGCCGCAGGAAATTGCAGGTTAACCATCTTTACTCCAAAGAGAAACTCACCAGCCTCGGGAATCTCTCCACAAAACGGGACTCTCATCCCTGGACACGGTGTAAGACAGAGGATTGTGAAGAGAGTTTGGGAAAATATCGTCAATTGGCAGGTGCACAAATGTTAAAGGCGCATTCCGTATAACACAGTTTCCAGCTTTGTGAATCTTCGGGAACTCTTTGGGAAATGGAATCAGAGGAGAATGAAGGAGGGCGAACTGTCGGGCTGAGCAGGAACAGTCAAGAGACCTTCCCCTTCTTTAAGAGGACACCACATGAACTGATCGGAGACAATGAAAGAATTCTCGTTCCTGTACATGAGGAATACAAATCTCATCTGGACTCTAGATCAATGAAATAACTCGGGACCACACAAGACACTGGGATGCTCGAAGGGAGATGCTCCCGGTTGGAGGAGAGCTGGTTCCCAGTGACATGGGTGTGTCTGTCGTGGGTGGGATCAGACTGTTCCCATGTCGCCACAATGAATATTCTGGCAAAGTAAAACTGATAGAGGACAGTTGGCGTTCTGGGAAGGGCAGACTGAAGTGGGAAGTCAGTCACAGCCTGCTTTAGAGGATCGTGCAAGGTGTGAGGCTAGAGGTTTCAGCGCATTCGACTGTTCAATGAAAGGTTCCTGGTTCAAGAGTCCCCAGGGCGACAGCGATGGTTGTTCTTGCTGCATCTGTTTTGGATGCTGCACAGTTTCGTGTGTCGAGTGGGGTCTGGAAAATGTTCTCCAAACGGAACCCTTTCGTGTGAGGATCCACAAAGAAGTTTCTGCATTGCTTTAATGGTTCATGTAAAGAACTGTGGATTCTTGGAATCTGAAGCAAAAAACAGAAGCTGCTGTCGAATCTAACGGGTTTGGCAGGACCTGTGGGAGATTACCGAGTTCTGATGAAGTTTAAAATGTTGTCTCTGATTTTCTCTGCATAGATGCTGTAAGATCTGCTGAGTTTCTCTTGCAATTCCTGTTCTTGGTTATAAATGAATGTCCATTCCATCTATCAGGATGATACAACCAGACCCACCATGGGCCAAAATTTAATGCTTTTACAAACTGTAAAGTGATTGGATTCAAACCAAGCCGATAATGATTCACTCTTCCTCAGCTCCACAATGAGAGACACCTGGAAAACGAAGAGGACAGTGTGGTTCTGTAATCGTCGATGCGTGTTTAAGGCAATGGACTTGAAATTCATTTGGCTTTATCCTCACAGCCTGGAATCCTACCGGTTACGATTCAGTAATGTCAACAAATAAAATGGGAGATTACACCCTGTCTTCATCTTTCGCATACAAAACACAGGAGAAGGGATAAAAGCCATTTCAGACAGGGTGGGAATGGGGGCAATCCACAACCCTCTGCCTTTCAGGGTACAACACACAGAAATCCCCAGAGAAAGTTGAGACACAATGAGTTGAACAATTCCATCCCAACTTTGTTGGAGCTCCGAGCCCACCGTTGGAAAACGAGATGAAAACAGTCAGGGGTCAGTCTTCGACTGGTGCAGACTTGATGGGCCGAAGGGCATTTTCTGTGCTGCAGACCTCGTTGACCAGCTGCGGTGAGCTGGTCGGAGAAACAGGCGGATGTGATGCATTTGGTCGGCACGGTGGCACAGTGGTAAGCACTGCTGCCTTACAGTGCTGTAGACCCTGCTTCAATTCCCGCCTCAGGCGACAGACTGTGTGGAGTTTGTACGTTCTCCCCGTGTCTGCATGGGTTTCCTCCGGGTACTCCGGTTTCCTCCCACAATCCAACGATGTGCAGGTCAGGTGAATTGGCCATGCAAAATTCCCCGTAATGTAAGGAAAGGGGTAAATGTAGGGGTATGGGTGGGTTGCGCTTCTGTGGGTTGGTGTGGACTTGTTGGGCCGAAGGGCCTGTTTCCGCACTGTAATGTAACCTAATCTAATATGGAACGGGAATAATCCTGAGACCTCTTTTTGTTTCCATCTGTGGGTAAATATGAGGTGGAGTTCCTTGGCGGTGTTACAACATAATGTGACCGTGTCCAACTTCAGTCCCATTGTTGTGTCATTTAAGTTCACAGGGAGAATCCCATTTAGATTCACCCTGGTAACATCAGAAACGCAGGTTCATGGGAACTGTGACTAGAACAGATGGAAGTCCAATGACCCGCACTGCAGATGGGCCGAAAGGTCTTTTTCACGCTGTAAAATCGGAAGAAAGGGAGAAACTAACTGCAGCTAAAATGTTCACAGATGGAAAGACAAAAGCGGTTTCATGATGAAAACACACAGTGCCTTTTCTTTTTGCTTTCCCTGTTCGCCTCCTGGTGAGGATTCAGTTTTCTCACTGTTGCAGCAAGTGGAGTTTTCCTCGTCCCATTAATCGTGGGGTCAGCCTTCCCGAAGCAGGGAATGAAGTATGGAGCTGGCAATTGATCAAGTGTTGTCCCATACTTAATGCAGAGGACCTTTAAACAAAGCACTGCGAATGCTGGAAACCTGAATTAGAAACGGAAATTGACAGAGAAACTCGGCAGACTTGGCAGCATCTGTGGAGTGAAACAGGTTTAATGTTTCAGATCGACAGAACCAGACGAGTTATGCATTTTATTCTTTTAATGTCAGAGTAATTGTCAGTTTTATTTAGCAAATCAACATATTAAACAGAATATTATATTAGCCGAGAAATGTCAACTTTCTGAATGTCAACCGACCTTTCCGGGTGTAATGCTGATTCCGTTGCCTTCAGCTGGTGAAACGCTGATCTTCAATTGTTCTTTTTTATTCCACTTTCTGTCAGTGAGCAGCCATTTTAAATGGAGAGTTTCTATTTTCAGGATCTCCCTCAATATGTTTCTCTACTCGTCTATCATTTCCTCTGTGTATCCACCTCACTCTCTCCCACATGCCCCCACTCTCTGCCTATCCATATCCCTTATTTTCCATTTCTGCTCTTTGAAAAGTCTGACATTCGGAGATAGTTTGAGAGTAGACCTTCTAAGCACAATTGCCGAAAGTGTTTGGTGCATTAGGCAGAAGGAAATGGGTCTGTGTGGGTTACTCTATGGAGGGACAGCATTGGGCCGAAGGGCCTGTTTCCACACGACAGTGAATATAACCACAATGTTCAAAACTTATTCGTGGCGTAGGACGCCAATCAATGGGATAGGAATCACTGTCCATCCCTATTTACTCCAGAGATTGAGATGTTGAGTTACTTTACAGAACCCTGGAAGAACTCAAGGTACAGCCATTATACTGTTCGGGAGGGAGTTCCAGGATCCAGACCCAAAAGCACTGTAGGAGCAGCGAGATATTTCCAACTCAGAAAGGCGTGGTCCTAGATGGGTGATTTGTGGTTACAGTTCTCTCATGTATCTGTTGCTCTTGTCCTTCTAGAAAGATGCGAACAATCACTGGGTTGGTCTGGGTCGGTGTTCTGTGAGGAAGCAGGAGTTAGCTTTCAAGATAACTCACAAGAAGAGAAATAAATCTTCATTTCCTGAGTGGGAATTGTATCCCGGACTGGGCATTACAAACTCAGACTCCGAACCAGTGACCCTACTGAAGCTGACAGTAACACTTGTGACCTGATCTGTCCAGACTCTGTGTATGATCTTCACGTTATCATCATCTTCAGCAGCAATGTTTCTCTCTCTAAGTTTCCAAACAATTCATATTGCCGCCCTGGTTTCAATGTGAAGAAAGTGGAGCTGTGCTAACCTGATTTACTGCAGGAAGGTACAGAACAGTTTGATACTAACAGCGGCTCGTTTTGAGGCGTTGATCTGCGGTGATGGGGCGGCCCCAATAAATCCTTCGTTCAAATCGTCTGATTCCAAATTCCATGTTGGAAATGACCAGAGGTTTCTCGCTGAATTTGTTCAGGATCTTGACTGGAAGTGACATTAAATCCAAGTATGAAAGTACATTTCAGTGGAGTGCATCATAAGATACCGCCGTGACTGTGAATAAAATGCTGGAGACGTCCAGCAGAAGAACAGGCGACACAGAAGCAGGTACCTGAGGACAAATGTATTTGCTTTGCCATTGAAAGGCCCTGTTACACAAAGTGGATTATCTTTGCTGGTTGATCACCTTATGAATGTTGTTTCCCAGATCTCCATGTTTACATCACATATGGAAAGGTGTCCAGCGTGTGTGTGTGCATCCGGCTAGTGAAGCAATAGATAAAACATCTGACTTTGAATCAGACGATTGTAGGTTTACATCCTACATGTCTCGAGTGTAACGTGTTAGTTCAGCCAATTACATGTTGTCAGTTGCTATTTCCTTCGGTTCTTCCGAGCTGCAGGGATTGGATCAGTGTGTATTCAAATGGAATGTTGTTTTTGGGTCCATTACAGCTCAATGTCAGACAGGTGTATGGCTGGTCCTGTTTTGTCAGGTTCTGAGGATCTGAATGGTTTGGATCAGTGTGTTGTCGAATTTAAAACTTGCATTTAGGTCTATTGTCCATTTTAAATTCCAGCTCAGCTCCACATCTCTCATTGCCTGTCAAACTGGCGAGTGTTCCACCTTAAGCTGCCTTTGTCAGAGAAGCTGTTGTGTGGACCAGAGAGAGGAAGTGAAGCACAAGGAGCTGGTATGATCCTGAGACATCTGTTCCTCCCGGGATATGTTTCTGTGTGTCTCTCTCTGTGGGTGAAAATGGTCCTCAAGGTGGTTACAACACAGTGTGACCATGTCAAACCTCAGTCCCATTGTCGTGTCGTTTAAATTCACAGTGAGAATCGCGTTGATATTTGCTCTGGAAACATCAGTACACAAAACATTTTGTGCCAAAACTAGAAACTGGGACTGGAATACATGGATGACCGATGAGCTACAATGTACGATTGGCCGAATGGTCCCTTCCCACTCTGTGGAAGCTCGAAGGCAAGGAGGACCTAGTCTGCAGCAAGACTGATCAGAAATGAAAAGGCAAAAGTGTTTTCATTCTGAATAAATGCAGGGGCGCCTTCTGCCTTCCCTTGGAGTCTAGTAGCCAGCATTTGGCGCTCTCGCCGCCGTGACACGGGTTCTATTCCCGGTCAAGGAATGCGGGCTTTGTTCTGCACACACATCGTGGTAAGAATATTTCTGACCACTTTTCCAAAGTTGGCAGATCATCGGTTTTGTGCCAACCGTTTTAAAGTTTAACAAAAAACCAAGAAATGCAGATGTTGGAAATCTGAACCAAAAATAAGAATTGACGTGGATACTGAATAGTCCTGGCAACATCTTCAGTACGGGCCCCCGTTCATGCTGACAGTATCCAAAGCGACCTGAATTGTACACACCCTTGCGCCTGTCCATCCCTTCATAACCACCTTCGGCAACAAAGTTTCTCTCTTCAATTTTGCAAACGCTTCATATTATCGCCTTGGGTTTCAAAGTAAAGAAAGTGGAGCTGTGGTAATCTGATGTTGGTCAGTCGGTGTAATGCAGGAATGTACAGAACAGGTTGACGCGGGCAGAGACCTGTTTTGAGGCGTGAGGTTGCAGTGAAGGGATTCCACCAATAAAAGGCGCTGTTCATCTCGTCTGATTCCCCATCCCGGGATTCAAATTAACAGAGGTTTCTCGCTGGACTGGTTCAGGATCTTGACTGGAAGAGGCCATGACGCAAGGTAAGAAAAGATATTTCACTGGAGTGAATCAAAACATCGCGGAGTGACTGTGAATAAAATGATGGCAACTTCCAGCAGAGGCGCAGGCGATCCTGAAGCAGGTACCTGAGGGTAAATATGTTTCCTTGGGCATTGAAAGACATTGCTTCACGGAGTGGGACATCCGATGGGAAACAGTGACGATAATTATTTTTACTGATTGTTCACCTTGTGATTACTGTTTCCCCCGATGTCCATGTTTCCATTTCATATCGACTCCCTGTCGGACCTCCGGCTGCCGCTGGGACACTGACATCATGGATAATGGCTCTGACTTTTGGTGGTTCGAATCCTTCCTGATTTGTGTGCAATGTGCTGCAGGGATTGGATCAGTGGGTCTCGAATTTGGGAGTATTTGTACCTCAATGTGCGACAGATTTTGAGGAGCTGCAGACTTTGGATCAGTGTTTTTTCAAATTTGAAAGTTGCATGTGAGACAATTGTCTATTTTAAATTCCAGCTCATCGCAATGTCTCTCATTGTCTGTAAAACTGGCTTTAGTTACACCTAAAGCTGCCTTTTGTCGGAGAATCTTGCGTGAGTGTGCGTGTGTGTGTGTGTGTGTGTGTGCGGGGGGGGCGGGGGGGGGGGTGGGGGTTTGTTCTTAAGTAGGTGGAGAGTGGAACTGAAGCACAAGGAGCTGGTATCATCCCAAAACCTCTGCCCTCCTCCCCCCCACCTCCGGGCATGTGTGTCTGTTAGTCACTCTATGGGTGAAAATGTGAATGGGTTGCTCGACGGGATTTCACTTCAGTATGACGGTGTATAACTCACTCCCCATTGTGGTATCGTTTAAGGTCATATGGATAATTTTTTCTGAATTTTGCTTTGAAAACATCAGAACACACAAGGTATCATGTCAAAGCTGGACACTGGATCGAAAACAGATGGCTATCTGATGATCCATACTGCACGACGGGCCGAATGGCATTTTCCTCGTGTGTTAAAAAAACCCTCAAAGACACCGAGAAACTAATGTCTGTGCGTGTCCCTCCCTCGCTGTGTGTGTGTGTGTGTGTGTCCCTCCCTCGCTGTGTGTGTCCCTCACTCGATGTGTGTGTGCCTCTTCCTCGTTGTGTGTGCGTGTCCCTCCCTCGCTGTGTGCGTGTGTCTCTTCCTCGTTGTGTGTGCGTATCCATTTCTTGATGTATGTTTGCATGTCCCTCCCTTGCTGTGTCTGTGTGTTCCCCTTCGCTGTGTGTCTGTGCGTGTCCCTCACTCACTGTGTGTGTGTCTGTGTGTGCGTGTCGCTCCCTCGCTGTGTGTGTGCTTTTCCCTCCCTCGCTGTGTGCGTGTGTCCCTCCCTCATGTGTGTGTCCCTCACTCGCTGTGTGTGTGCATGTCCTCCCCTCACTGTGTGTGCGTGTCCTTCCCTCGCTGTGTCTGTGTGTTCCCCTTCGCTGTGTGTCTGTGCGTGTCCCTCACTCACTTTGTGTGTGTCTGTGTGTGTGCGTCCTTCCCTCACTCAGTGTGTGTCCCTCCCTCGCTGTGTGTGTGCTTGTCCCTCCCTCGCTGTGTGCGTGTGTCCCTCCCTCATGTGTGTGTCCCTCACTCGCTGTGTGTGTGCATGTCCTCCCCTCACTGTGTGTGCGTGTCCTTCCCTCGCTGTGTCTGTGTGTGTGTGCGTATGCATGCCCCCCCTTTGCTGTGTGTGTCCGTGTCCCTCCCTCGCTGTATGTGTATGTGTGTGTCCCTCCCTCGCTGTGTGCGTGTCCCTCCCTCGCTGCATGTGTGCGTGTCCCTCTTTTGCTTCGTGTGTGCGTGCCCCTCCCTCACTGTGTGTGTCCCTTCCTTGCTGTGTGAGTCCCCTCCCTTGATTTGCGTGTGTGTGTCCTTCCCTCGCTGTGTGTCTGCATGTATCCCCCTCACTGTGTGTGTGTGTGTGTGTGTGCGTGTGTGTGTGTGCGTGTGTGCATGTGTGTTCGCGCGCGTCCTTCCCTCGCTGTGTGTGTGCTTGTCCCTCCCTCGCTGTGTGTGTGTGTGCGCGCACGTCCTTCCCTCGCTGTGTGTGTGTGTCCCTCCCTCACTGTGTGTGATTGTCCCTACCTCACTGTGTGTGTGTGTGTCCCTCCCTCACTGTGGGTCTGTGGGTATCCCCCTCACTCTGTGTGTGTGTGTGTGTGTGTGTGTGTGTGTGTGTGTGTGTGTGTGTGTCTCCCACGTGTGTGTGTGTGTGTGTGTGTGTCTCCCTCGCTCTGTGTTTGTGGTCCCACTCTCGCTGTCTGTGTGTGTGCGTGTTCTTCCCTCACTGTGTATGTGTGAGTTACCCCCTTGCTCTGTGTGTGTGTGTGTCTTTTGCTGTGCGTGTGTGTGTGTGGCCCTCCCTTGCTGTGTGTGCATGTGTATCCTCCTCGATGTATGTGCGTGTGTCCCTCTCTTGCTCTGTGTGTGTGTGTGTGTGTTTGTGTTTGTCCATGTTCCTCACTGGCTGTTTGTGTGCGTGCCCCTCTCTCGCTGTGTGTCTGTAATTTTGTGCTTTCGCATGTGCGTGTTCGTCCCTCGCTGTGTGTACGTGTCCCCCTCTTGCTGTGAGTATGTGTGTTGCTCTTGCAGTGTATGTGAGTGTCCTTCCCTTGCACTGTGTGTGCGTGTGTGTGTGTTGTGTGTGTGTGTATGCATGTGTGGCCCTCCCTCACTGTGTGTCACTCCCACAGTGTGTGTGTGTGTGTGTGTGTGTGCGCGTGTGCCTCTAGCTGTGTGTGCGCGTGTCACTCCCTTGCTCTGTGAGTGTGTGTCCGTTCCTTGTGTGTGTGTGTGTGTGTGTGTGTGTGTGTGTCTGTCTGTCTGTCTGTCTGTCTCCCTTGCTCTTTGTGCATATCCCCATCATTGTGTATCTGCCACGCCCCTCGGTGTGTGAGTGCCTGTCCCCCCTTGCTATGAGCGTGTGTCCCTCCCTCGCCATGTCTGTGCATGTCCCCTCTCACTGTGTTTGCGTGCCCCCTCTCAATTTCTGTTCACATGCCTTCCCCCTCGCCATGTGTCTGCTTGTCCCTCCTTCCCCGTGTGTGTGCGTGTCCCTCCCTTGCTGTTTCTGTGTGTGTCGCTCTCTCGCTCTGTGTGTTTGTGTATACCCCTCCTCGTGTGTGTGTGTCCGTCCCTTGTGTGTGTGAGTGCGTGACCACCTTGCTGTGTGCGCGTGTCCCACGCTTGCCATGTCTGTGTGTCCTCTCTCACTGTGTGTGTGTGCCCCCTCTCAATTTCCGTGCACATGCCCTCCCCCTTGACATGTGTGTGTGTGTGTGTGTCCCTACTTCGCGGTGTGTGCGTGTCCCTCCCTTGCAGTGTATGTGCGTGTCCCTCCCTCGCTGTATGTTTGTGTGTATTCCCCTCAGCATAATTCTGCGTGTTTGTCCCTTCCTCCTGTGTGTGCACGTCTCTCCCTTGCTCTGTGTTTGTGTGTTTATGTGTGTGTGCGTGCCCCTCCTTTGCTTTGCATGTGTATGTCCCCGTCCCTTGCTGTGTGTGTGTGTGTGTCTGTGTGTGTGTGTGTGTGTGTGTGTGTCCCTCCCTCGCTGAGTGTCTGCCTGTATTCCCCTCACAGTGTGTTTGCATGTCCCTCCTTCGCTTTGCGTGTATATCCCTCCCTCGGTGTGTGTTGCATATATCCCCCTCACTGTGTTTACATGTGCATATCCCGCCCTCGCTTTGCGTGTGTGTGCCCCCTCTCAATTTGTGTGTACATGCCCTACCCCTCGCGGTGTGTGTATGCGTGTCCCTCCCTCGCTGTGTGTGAGCGTGTCCCTCACTCGCTGTGTGTGGGCGTGTCCCTCACTCGCTGTGTATGTGCGTGTCCCCTCCCTCACTGCGTGTGCATGTCCTTCCCTCACTGTGTCTGTGTTGTGTGTGTATGTTGTCCCTTCGCTGCGTGTCTGTGCGTGTCCCTCCCTCGCTGTGTGTGTGTGTGTTTGTCCCTCCCTCGCTCTGTGTGTCCCTCACTCGATGTGTGTGTTCCTCTTCCTCGTTGTGTGTGCATGTCCCTCCCTCACTGTGTGTGCGCACGTCTCTTCCTCGTGTGTGCGTATCCCTTTCTTGCTGTCTGTGTGCATGTCCCTCCCTTGCTGTGTCTGTGTGTTCCCCTTCGCTGTGTGTCTGTGCGTGTCCCTCACTCACTGTGTGTGTGTCTGTGTGTGTGCGTCCTTCCATTGCTGTGTGTGTGTGTGTCCCTCCCTCGCTGTGTGCGTGTGTCCCTCCCTCATGTGTGTATCCCTCACTCTGTGTGTGTGCATGTCCTCCCCTCACTGTGTGTGCATATCCTTCCCTCGCTGTGTCTGTGTGTGTGTGCGTATGCATGCCCCCCTTTGCTGTGTGTGTCTGTGTCCCTCCCTCGCTGTGTGTGTATGTGTGTGTCCCTCCCTCGCTGTGTTTGTGTCCCTTCCTTGCTGTGTGAGTCCCCTCCCTCGATTTGCGTGTGTGTGTCCTTCCCTCGCTGTATGTCTGCGTGTATCCCCCTCACTGTGTGTGTGTGTGTGTGTGTGTGTGTGTGTATGTGTGTGTGTGTGTGTGCGTGTGTGCGTGCGCGTCCTTCCTTCGCTGTGTGTGATTGTCCCTTCCTCACTGTGTGTCTGCGGGTATCCCCCTCACTGTGTGTGTGTGTGTGTGTGTGTGTGTGTGTGCATGTCCTTCCCTCGCTGTGTATCTGCATGTATCCCCCTCACTGTGTGTGTGTGTGTGTGTGTGTGTGTGTGTCCCTCCCTCGTGTGTGTGTGTCCCTCCCTCGAGTGTGTGTGGTGTCCCTCTCTCGTGTGTGTGTGTGTGTGGCCCTCCCTGGCTGTGTGTGTGTGTGTGTGTGTGTGTCTCCCTCTCGCTGTATATGTCTGTGTTTGTGTGCTTCTTCATGCGCATGTCGCTCCCCCACTGTATGTGTGTGTCCCTACATAGCTGTCTGTGTGTGTGTGTGTGTGTGTGTGCGTGCCCCTCCCTAGCTGTGTGTGTGCGTGTCCCTCCCTCGCTGTGTGTGCATGTCCCTCTCTTGCTGTGTGTGTCTGTGTTTGTGTACTTTCTCATGCACATGTTGCTCCTTCGCTATCGGTGTGTGTGCGTGTCCCTCCATCACTGTGTGTGTGTGTGAGTTTCCCCCCTTGCTCTGTGTGTGTGTCCCTGTTGCTGTGCGTGTGTGTTCGTGTCCCTCCCTTGTTGTGTGTGTGCGTGTCCCCCTCGTGTGTGCGTGTGTCCCCCCTCGCTGTGTGTGCGTGTGTCCCTCCCTCGCTCTGCATGTGCGTGTTCCTCCCTCTCTGCGTGTCTCAGCAAGTCCCTCCCTTGCTGTGTGTGTCCCTTGCTCACTGTGTGTGAGTGTGTATGTATGTCACACACTCAGTGTGTGTTTTTGTGTGTCCCCCTTCGCTGCGTGTCCCTCACTGGTTGCGTGTGTGTCACTCCCTCGCGTTGTGTGTATGTGTCTCTCTCTCGCTCTGTGTGTGCATCTCCCTCCCTCGCTGTGAGTATGCATGTCCCCCCTCGCTGTGTGTATGTGCGCGTGTCCTTCCTTTTGCTGTGTATGTGTGTGTCCCTCCCTCGCTCTATGTGTGTGCGCATGTCCCTCTCTCACTGTGTGTGTAAGTGTGTCTCTCTCCCATGCTGTGAGTGTGCGGGTCCTCCTCGCTGTGTGTGTGTGTGCGTATCCCCCTTCGCTGTATCTGTGTGTGTGTGTGTGTGTGTGTGTCCGTCCCTACCTCGCTGTGTGTGTGTGTGTCCCTCTCTCGCTGTGTATGTGTGAGTTTCCCCTACTTGCTCTGTGTGTGTGAGTGTGTGGGTGTGTGTCCCTCTTGCTATGCGTGTGTGTGTGTGGCCCTGCCTCGCTGCGGGTGCGTGTATCTGTGTGTGTGCGCGCGTGTGTCCTCCCCCTCGCTGTGTGTGTGCGTATGCCTCCCTTGCTGTGCGTGTCCCTTCCTCACTTTGCGTATGTGTTTCCATCCCGTGTGTGCATCTCCGTCCCTTGCTCTGTGTTTGTGTATGTGTGCGTGTCCCTCCCTCGCTTTGCGTGTGAATACATCCCTTGTGTTTGTGTGTGCACGTCCCTCCTTTGCTCTGTGTTTCTGTGTGTGCATGTGTGTGCGTGAACCCCTCTCGCTTTATGTGTCCGACCCTTGAGTGTGTGAGTGCGTGTCCCCCCTTGCTTTGTGCGCGTGTCCCACCCTTGCCATGTCTGGGTGTGTCCCCTCTCGCTGTGTGTGTGCCCCCTCTCAATTTCTGTGCACATGCCCTCCCCCTTGACATGTGTGTGTCACTTCCTTCACTGCATGTGTGTGTGTATCCCTCCCTCGCTGTGTCTGCGGGTAACCCCCTCACTGTGTATGTTTGTATGTCTCTCCCTCGCTGTGAGTTTGTGTCCCTCCCTCGCTGTGTGTGCACAAGTCCGTCCCTTGCTCTATGTTTATGTGTTTGTGTGTGTGTGTATCTGTGTGTGTCCCTCCCTCACTTTGCGTGTGTGTGTCTGTTCCTTGTGTGCATGTGTGCGTGTGTGCATGTCCCTCCCTTGCTCTGTGTTTGTGTGTGTGTATGTATCTGTGCGTCTCACTTTCTCACTTTGCGTGTATGTATCCATCCCTTGTGTGTGTTAGTGTGTGAGCACCTAGCTGTGTGCCAGTGTCCCACCTTTGCCGTGTCTGTGTGTGTTCCCTCTCACTGTGTGTGCGTGCCCCCTCTCAATTTCCATGCACATGCCCTCCCCCTCGACATGTGTGTGCTTGTCCCTCCTTCGCGGTGTGCACGTGTCCCTCCCTTGCAGTGTATGTGCGTGTCCGTCCCTCACTATGTGTGTGCGTGTATTCCCCTCACTATAAGTGTGTGTGTTTGTCCCTTTCTCACTGTGTGTGCGCGTCTCTCCCTTGCTCTGTGTTTGTGTGTGTGTGTGTCTGTGTGTGTGTCCCTCCTTCGCTTTGCATGTGTGTCCCAGTCCCTCGCTGTGTGTGTCCCTCCCTCGCCGTGTATCTGCATGTATCCCCCTCACTGTGTGTATGTGCGTGTTCCTCCATCGCTATGTGTGCATGTGTCTCCACCTCGCCCTGTGTGTGTGTGTGTGTGTGTGTGTGTGTGTGTGTGTGTTTGCGTGTGACCCTCCCTCGCTGTGTGTGCATATCCCGCCCTAGCTGTGTGTGCGCGTATCCCTCCCTTGCTGTGTGTGTGTGTGTGTGTCCATCTTGCTGTGCGCATGCGTGCATGGCCCTCCCTTGCTTTGTGTGCATGTGTCTCCCCCTTGCTGTGTTAGTGAGTGTCCCTCTCTTGCTCTTTGTGTGTGTGCCCCTCCCTCGCTGTGTAAGCATGTCCCTCTCTTGCTCTGTGTGTGTGTCCCCCTTGCTGTGAGTATGTGTGTCCCTCTTGCAGTGTGTGTGCATGTCACTCCCTCGCTCTTTGTGTGTGTGTGTGCGTCCCTTGTCTGTGTGTGTGTGTGTGTGAGTGAGTGTATGTGTGTCCCTCCATTGCACTTTGTGTATATCCCCCTCACTGTATGTACGCTTCTCCCCTCGCTGTGTGTGTGTGTGTGTGTCCCCCTCCCTTGCTCTTTGTGTGTATCCCCCTCGCTGTGTGAGTGCATGACCCCCTTGCTGTGTGTGCATGTGTCCCTCCCTCGCCGTGTCTGTGCGTGTCCCCTCTCACTTTGTGTGCATGTCCCCTCTCAATTCCTGTACACATGCCCTCCCCCTCGCCGTGTGTGTGCTTGTCCCTCCTTCCGTGTGTGTGTGTGTGTGTGTGCGTGCACGCACATATGTGTGTGTGTCCATCCCTTGCTGTGTATGAGTATGTCCCTCCCTCGCTGTGTGTGTTTGTGTATGTTCCTCCTTTGCTGTGTGTGCATGTCCTTCCCTCGCTATGTTTGCGGGTCCCTCCCTCGCTCTGAGTGTTTGTATGTGTGTGTGCATGCGTGTGTGTGTGTCCCTCCCTCGCTGTGTGTTTGTGCATGTCCCTCCCTTGCTGAGTGTGCCTCTCGCTCGCTGCGTGCATGTGTCCCTTCCTCGCTGTGTGTGCGTGTTCTTCCCTCTGTGCGTGTGCGTGTCCCTCTCTTGCTCCATGTGTGTGTGTGTGTGTGTGTGTGTGTGTGTGTGTGTGTGCATGCATGTCCCTCCCTTGCTCTGTGTTTGTGTATGCGTGCGTGTCCCTCCTTCGCTTTGTCTGTGTGCGTCCCTGTCCCTCGCTGTGAGTCCCTCCCTCATCGTGTGTCTGCATGTATCCCCGTCACTGTGTGTATGTGCATGTCCCTGCCTCGCTTTGCGTGTGTGTGTCCCCCTCTCAATTTGTGTGCACATGCCCTCCCCCTCACGGTGTGTGTGTGCTTGTCCCTCCTTCGCTGTGTGTCCCTCCCTCGCTATGTGTGCGCATGTCGCTCCCTTGCTGTGTGTGTGCGTGTCCCTCCCTCACACTGTGTGTGTGTGTGTGTTCCCCCCTTGGTGGGTGTGTACGTGTCCCTCTCTTGCTCTGTGTGTGTGTGTGTCCCCCTCCTCACTGCGTGTGTGTGTGTGTCCCTCCCCTGCTCTGTGTGTGTGTGTGCGTGCTTGGCCCTCCCTTGTTGTGTGAGCATGTGTTCCCCCCCCCCGGCTGTGTGCACGCATGTTCCTCTCTTGCTCTCTGTGTCCCTCCCTCGCTGTGTATGCATGTCCCTCCCTGACTGTGTGTGTGTCTCCCTCTCTCGCTGTGTGTGTCTGTGTTTGTTTGCTTCCTCATGCGCGTGTCCCTCCCCCGCTGTGTGTGTGTGCGTGTGTTTGTCCCTCCCTCCCTCGCTGTGTGTGTCTGTGTTTGTGTGCTTCCTAATGCACATTTTGCTCTCTCGCTGTCTGTGTGTGTCAGCGTGTCCCTCCCTTGCTGTGTGTGTGTGCGTGTTCTTCCCTCACTGTGTATGTGTGAGTTACCCCCTTGCTCTGTGTGTGTGTGTGTCTTTTGCTGTGCGTGTGTGTGTGTGTGTGGCCCTCCCTCGCTGTGTGTGCATGTGTATCCTCCTTGATGTATGTGCGTGTGTCCCTCTCTTGCTCTGTGTGTGTGTGTGTGTGTGTGTGTGTGTGTTTGTGTTTCTCCATGTCCCTCACTGGCTGTTTGTGTGCGTGCCCCTCTATCGCTGTGTGTCTGTAATTTTGTGCTTGCGCATATGCGTGTTCTTCCCTCGCTGTGTGTACGTGTCCCCCTCTTGCTGTGCGTATGTGTGTCCCTCTTGCTTTGTATGTGAGTGTCCTTCCCTCGCGCTGTGTGTGTGTGTATGTGTGTGTCCCTCCCTCACTGCGTCTCACTCCCACAGTGTGTGTGTGTGTGTGTGAGTGTGCGTGTCCCTCCGTTGCTTTGTGCGTGTGTGTGCCTCTAGCTGTGTGTGCGCGTCTCACTCCCTTGCTCTGTGAGTGTGTGTCCGTCCTGTGTGTGTGTGTGTGTGTGTCTGTCTGTCTCCCTTACTCTTTGTGCATATGCCATCATTGTGTATCTGCCACGCCCCTCGGCGTGTGAGTGCCTGTCCCCCCTTGCCATGAGCGTGTGTCCCTCCCTCACCATGTCTGTGCGTGTCCCCTCTCACTGTGTGTGCGTGCCCCCTCTCAATTTCTGTTCACATGCCCTCCCCCTCGCAGTGTGTCTGCTTGTCCCTCCTTCCCCGTGTGTGTGCGTGTCCCTCCCTTGCTGTTTCTGTGCGTGTCGCTCTCTCGCTCTGTGTGTTTGTGTATACCCCTCCCTCGTGTGTGTGTGTCCGTCCCTTGTGTGTGTGAGTGCGTAACCACCTTGCTGTGTGCTCGTATCCCACCCTTGCCGTGTCTGTGTGTGTCCTCTCTCGCTGTGTATGTGTGCCCCCTCTCAATTTCCGGCCATATGCCCTCCCCCTCGACATGTGTGTGTTTGTCCCTCCTTCGCAGTGTGTGCGTGTCCCTCCCTTGCAGTGTATGTGCGTGTCCCTCCCTCACTGTATGTTTGCGCGTATTCCCCTCAGCATAATTCTGTGTGTTTGTCCCTTCCTCCTGTGTGTGCACGTCTCTCCCTTGCTCTGTGCTTGTGTGTGTGTGTATGTGTGCGTGTCCCTCCTTCACTTTGCATGTGTGTGTCCCCGTCCCTTGCTCTGTGTGTGTGTGTGTGTGTGTGTGTGTGTGTGTCCCTCTCTTGCTGAGTGTCTGCCTGTATTCCCCTCATTGTGTGTTTGCATGTCCCTCCTTCGCTTTGCGTGTGTATCCCTCCCTCGCTGTGTGTCGCATGTATCCCCCTCACTGTGTGTATTTGTTCGTGTCCCTCCCTCACTTTGCGTGTGTGTGTCCCCTCTCAATTTGTGTGTACATTCCCTCCCCCTCGCGGTGTGTGTGAGCCTGTCCCTCCCTCGCTGTGTGTTTGCGTGTCCCTCCCTCTCTCTGTGTTTGCGTGTCCCTCCCTCGCTGTGTGTGGGCATGTCCCACCTACGCTGTGTATGTGCATGTCCCCCCCCTCACTGTGTGTGTCCCTTCACTGCGTGTCTGTGCGTGTCCCTCCCTCGCTTTGTGTGTGTGTGTGTATCCCTCACTCGATGTGTGTGTGTCCCTCACTCGATGTATTTGTGACTCTTCCTCGTTGTGTGTGCATGTCCCTCCCTCACTGTGTGTGTGCACGTCTCTTCCTCGTGTGTGCGTATCCCTTTCTTGCTGTGTGTGTGCGTGTCCCTCCCTTGCTGTGTCTGTGTGTTCCCCTTCGCTGTGTGTCTGTGCGTGTCCCTCACTCACTGTGTGTGTGTCTGTGTGTGCGCGTCCTTCCCTCACTCTGTGTGTGTCCCTCCCTCGCTGTGTGTGTGTGTCCCTCCCTCGCTGTGTGCGTGTGTCCCTCCCTCATGTGAGTGTCCCTCACTCGCTGTGTGTGTGCATGTCCTCCCCTCACTGTGTGTGCGTGTCCTTCCCTCGCTGTGTCTGTGTGTGTGTGCGTATGCATGCCCCCCCCTTTGCTGTGTGTGTCCGTGTCCCTCCCTCGCTGTATGTGTATGTGTGTGTCTCTCCCTCGCTGTGTGCATGTCCCTCCCTTGCTTCGAGTGTGCGTGCCCCTCCCTCACTGTGTGTGTGTCCCTTCCTTGCTGTGTGAGTCCCCTCCCTCGATTTGCGTGTGTGTCCTTCCCTCGCTGTATGTCTACAGTATCCCCCTCACTGTGTGTGTGTATGTGTGTGTGTGTGTGCGTGCGTCCTTCCCTCGCTGTGTGTGTGCGTGTGTCCCTCGCTGTGTGTGTGCTTGTCCCTCCCTCGCTGTGTGTGTGTGTGTGTGTCCCTTCCTTGCTGTGTGAGTCCCCTCCCTCGATTTGCGTGTGTGTGTCGTTTCCTCGCTGTATGTCTGCGTGTATCCCCCTGACTCTGTGTGTGTGTGTGTGTGTGTGTGTGTGTGCGTGTGTGTGCGCGCGCGTCCTTCCCACGCTGTGTGTGTGCGTGTCCCTCCCTCGCTGTGTGTGATTGTCCCTCCCTCACCGTGTGTGTGTGTGTCCCTCCCTCGCTGTGTGTGATTGTCCCTCCCTCACTGTGTGTCTGCGGGTATCCCCCTCACTGTGTGTGTGTGTGTCCTTCCTTCGCTGTGTGTCTGTGTGTATCCCCCTCACTGTGTGTGTGTATGTCCTTCCCTCGCTGTGTGTCTGCGGGTATCTCCCTCATTGTTTGCGTGTCACTGCCTTGCTGTGTGTGTCCAAAATTTGCACTATCAGTGAACTGGCCATCATAAATTGACTGTAGTATTCAGGAATGTGTGGTTTAAGTAAGTTCACCACGAGAAATGCAGGGTTTAATGTACAGGTGGAGGGTTCGGTCTGGGTCAGATGCTCTTCAGAGGGTTGGAATGGACCGGTTGGGCCGAATGGCCTGTTTGCACACGATGGCGATTCTATTCAGGTTATTGTCCAGCCCTGTCAACCATCCCCGTCTCTTACACCTGACCTTATCCCCAATATTCTCCTTAACACTGTAAACTCCTCCAGACTCTAAAACACCCCTTGCCTATGTAAGCTTCTCCAGTCCTTACAAAGATCGATATGTCTGTCATCTCTTCCGGCTTTTAGAACCCTCCCTATAACTATTCCCATTTGGTACAGCACTCCCAATCATTGTTCCCTCTTGAAACTCCCATGAACATTTGTATCTCTGAAAACTCATCTGGACTGTCTCAACTTCCCTTTGACAGTTACGTGCTGAGACCTGCTCTATATCAGTGAAGTAATTAAGTCTTGGCAACACTCACTGTTATAACCTCCCTCCAGCCTTACAGCACCGAGGATCTGTAGAAGCTCTGTTCAAACCGACAGCCATCTCTGTGTCTGTAATCTCCTCCACTCCCCATAATACATTCCCTCTGAGCTCCTCTGTAGTCCACTAAACACTCCCTAACACTGTCTGTATCAGTGTAACCTTCTCCAAAAACACAACCTTCCCTATCTGTGTAAATCCCTACACCAGTCCCTATCCCTCTCAGCTCCGTCTCACAATACAACCCTCCATGTCTGTGTATTCACCTTCAGTCCCTACTCACCTCCCTATCTGTGTAACCTTCTCCATGCATTTTTGCTTCAGTCTCTTCAACTCTCCCTGTCAGTGTAACCTCTTCCAGACGCGAAAACTCTCCTCTTTTTGACTTACTCAGACCACACAACCCTCACTATCTATAACCTACTCCTGTCTGAGAAACCTACCTCTGCAAATTGCTCAAACTCTTCAAGTCTCCGTAAGCTCCTGCAGCTCTTACATCCCTCCCGATCTACCAAATCTCTTCCAGTCCCTAAACACCAACAGTCTGTGGAGACCCGACCACCATCCCTATCAGTGTAATCCTCACAGATCTCTGCAGTATTCCTGATCTGTCAAACTCACTCCATGCCTGTGCCTCTCCCAATCCAGTCCCTACAAACCCACTATCTATTTAACACCCTCCTGTCACTATCACCCCCATGTCAATGTAAGCTCCTCCTGTGTCTTCACCATCTACCCATCTCCATAACCTTGTCCAGCTCTTACACCACTATCTGTTTAAACGTCACCTTCCTCTACAACTTCCTCCTGTTTGTGCTATGCTCCCTTATCTGTGAAACTGTTTCTGACCAAAATTGTTATCCCAGTCTCTGAAATGAAATCCAGATTCCACAGACTCCATAACCCCCAGAACCTAAGCCTTCCTATGTCTATAAACATCTTCAGTCACGACTCCCCTGCATATCTCAGTTTGTTCTTCCAGTCAATACAAATATCTTTATCTCTGTAATCTGCTCAGCTCCCTAAAACAGTCCCTGTCTGTGATCCAGCCCTGGCCTACAATCATCCTTATCCCTGTAAACTTCTCTATCCCTCCCAACTTTCCCATCTCCATGAACCCCTGTCAGCCCTACAGCTCTCCACATTTCTGTAACCTCCTGTGGGTCTATGGTCCTCCCTCCCTGTGAAACCACCTCCAGTCCCCACATCCCTCCCAGTCTGGGTCCTCTGCTCCAGATCAGACCATTGCTGTCTCTGTAAACACCTGCACTCCTGACAACTCTTCCCATTTGTGTAACCTCGTTCAGACCCCATACTCTCCAGCTTCCTGAATCCTCTTCCTGCATTGCAACCAAAACCACATGTTTTTGTTAAATCCTCCAGTGCTTACCCCCTCCCCAACTCAGTAACCTATTGCAGTCTTAAGAAAGCACCTAAACTATGAAACCTCTCATTTCCCTACAATCCTCCCTCTTCAAATGCCTTCATCACCATGAAACCTCACAATTTCTGAAACCTCCTTTTGGCACTGCAACCCTCCTAATGTCTGCAAAATCCTCCTGTCCTGATATCCCTCCCTATCTCTGTAACTCCCTCCACCCTCCAGTGTCATTTTGGGGAACATGGCAGAGGAGAGAAGGTTTGTAGCGTCTGGACCATGTTATGGAGGTAGAATTCTGGGAATTACAGATTTAGTCTTATGTCAGTGGTCTGCAGATTATTGGCGAGGACTCTAAAGACAGGATTTATGACTACTTGGAAAACCATAGTTAAATTAGCTACAGTCAGTATGGGTTTGTGTTGGGCAGGTCATGCCTCACAAACCTGACTGAATTCTTTGAGGATATGACAGAATATGTTGACGGCCCATTCAGAAAAGAAGGAAAATTGGGATATAGGGAAATCTGTCTGTCTGGATACAGTATCGGATGGCCTAGAGACGACAGAGGGTGGCAGCAAATGGACAGTATTGAGCCTGGAGCTCAGTGACCTGTGGGTTTTTTTAACAATCAGCTCTGGAACTCTGCTCTCTGTGATTTTTATAAATGACTTGGATGTGGATGTTGGAGAGTGGGTTAGTAGGTTTGCCAATAACGTGAAGGTTGGTGGAGTGGTGGGGAATGTGGAGAGCTGTTGTAGGTTGCAATGGGACATTGACAGGACACAGAGCTGGGCTGGAAGTGGCAGATGGAGTCCAATCTGGAAAAGTGTGAAGTGATTCATTCTGGAAGGTCGAACCTGAATACAGAATACAGGGTGAAAGGCAGAATACTTGGCAGTGTGGAGGAACAGAGATCACGGGGTCCGTGTCCATAGATCTCTCAAAATCACCACGCACGTTGGTAGGGTTGTTAAAAATGCATATGTTGTGTTGGCTCCCCTGAGAAGCGGATTGACTGTAAGAGCCGTGAGGTTTTACTGCATCTTTATAGCGTCCTGGTGAGACCACACTTGGAATATTGTGTTCAGTTCTGGTACCCTGTTTACAGGAAGGATGTGCAAGTTTTAGAGAGTGTACATAGGAGATATACCAGGATGCTGCCTGTAATGGAGGGCAGTTCTTACGGAGAAAGGTTGAGGGAGCTAAGGCTTTTTTCATTGGAGAAGGAGGCGGGGTGACTTTGTGGAGGTGAACAAGATGATGAGAGGCACAGAGTGAGTGAATAGTCAGAGCATTTTCCTCCTGTGGCATAAATGGTTATTACAGGGTGGCATAATTTTAAGGTGAATGGAGGATGGATAAGAGGATAGAGAATGGTAGGTGGTTGGATGGACTGCCAATGGTGGTAGTAAAATTAGACACATCTGGGACATTTAATAGATTCTTGGACAGAAACATGGATAAGAGTAAAATGAAGGGTATGTAGGTTAGTTTGATCTTACAGTCGGATAAAAGGTTGGCATGAAATCATGGCTGAAGGGTCTTGGGCTGAACTGTTCTGTGTTCTGTGTTCTGTCTGGTAAACTGGGTAATAAGCTCAGATCAGTGTAAAAAGGATATGGCATTCAGGAGGAGCTAGTGAACTACATACAAAATTAGCTTGATGGTAGGAGACAGAGGGTGGTGGGAGACATGTTGTTTTTCTGACTGGAGACATGTGACCAGCGGGGTGGTGGGTCCACTGTTGTTTGTCATTTGGATAAATGGTTTGGATGGGAATATTGGTTTCCTGGTAAGTAATTGTTTTCAGTGACACTGAAATTGGTGGGAAAGTGGACAGTGAAGAAGGTTATCTATGATACAACAAGATGAACAGTACTGCTGGGATAGTGAGCTGAAGAATAGCAGATGGAGTTTAATTAGATAAAGGTGAGGTGTTCCATTTTGGTGAAACAAACCAGGGTGGGACCTGTACAGTTAATGTTCGGGCCCTGGGTAGTGTTTTCAGTCAGAGATCCAGTGACCCAGGTACACAGTAAGTGCTGCCACAGGTAGACAGGCTGGTGAAGCAGGCATTTGGGATGGTTACCTTCATTGGAGAGAGCATTAAGAGTAAGAGTTGGGATGTCATGTTGTATCTGTAAAAGACATTGATGGGGCCACCATTAAAACATTGTTGATCAGTAGGAAGAACTCATCTAGTTCACTAACCTCCTTTAGGGAATGACATTAAATATTCTTACCTGGTCTGGCCGACATGTGACTCCAGACCCACAGCAATATGGCTGACTCTGAGCTGCCCTCTCAGTAATTAGCAGTGGGGTCAAAGAACGTTGTTCCAGGCAGCGACACCCACATTCCATGAATGAATAATGAAAAATACCTATGTCCCTCCGTACCTCTGCAAATCCCTCCAGCTGCAGCAATCCGTCCTGGCTTTGTAACACCCTGACCACTCTCTGTAACACTCTCACCAACTCCATCACCTTCACCTCTCCCTGTTCCTATCGTGTCAATGAACCCTGATCGTGGCTCCCCTTCCCACAGACCTCTTCTTTCGAGCAGACTCATTGCAATCCATTAACATTTACTCCTAACACACACACACACTTCAGGATTTTAAGTACTTTTTGGTGATCTTCTCATAATCTAGTATGATTCCTTTTGTCCCAAGTGAGCGATCAGTGGGAATTTCTTGGTGAGGTTTTTACTGTTTCAATCGAATGTCCTTTTGTTGAGTATTTTGCATTGTCCCTTCAAATGTTTTCCACTGTTCATTGACAGGCACATATTTCAGTCTGTTTAACCTGTTTACCTTGGTCAGTTCTCCTCTCAAACTTATGTCATTGGCTATTTTTGTTTCTAAAGTAGCTTGTCCTTTCTGTGATTCACTTTAAAACTTTATATTTATTTAAACTGCACTGTATCACAATTTCCCGAAGAATCTCTCCAGGTGACATTACTCATTCACTAAGTTTCATTACACGGTCGCTCTGTGATAGTTATGTCCCTAGCCAGTTGCACAATGTGTTTTTCAAAGAAACACTGGAAAAAAAAACCGAACTCCTTCCAATATCAATGTTGTCCGTGTGAATGTCCCAGATTACACAAATATTGACGTTTTCCAAAATTATCACAATGCCTTTCTTAAAAAATTCCAATGAGTTCCTGTGTAATACAGTGATGAGCAATGGAATGCTGTTCGGTGACTAAATCTGTTCTGCTGCTTGTGTCCTTGCCAAGTAGTAGCCAGAATGTACATTCAGACTGACTCTACTTCATGATCTGAGGCCAAATGCTTTCTCTGTAATCCCTTTGTTATCCATTATTGTAAGCGTTGCCCATTTTGCCTGAGTTTGCACAAGATTACGAACCACTGAATATTTTATTCACCCTGTATCCATGTCTCCCTGGTGTCGAAATCTCTTTTATCTCTGAGTCACAAATCCATCGACCTTATTGCAGCAACGTTGTCTATTCAAAAAAACCACAATATACTCTCTTCCACAATTATATGTCACAAATCTATTCACTGATGTACAGTTTTAGTTAAACTCTGTCCCAACCTGTTCCTTTCTGCTTGTCTTCAGACACATTCCCATGCTGTTCCATTGCTTCACCTTTTCCCTTTGGATTTGGAAAGCTCCTTTCACCTGAACCCTGTCTCTGCATCCTCTCTGTCAGTTTAATGCCCTGTCCATAAACCTACCGACATGATTGGTCAGGACACTGGTCCCAGCGCGGTTCCAGTGGGACCATCCTAATAGATTTTTTTTTAAACCAGGTATGGGATGTGTGAATCTCTGGCTGACCAGCCTTTCTTGCCCACTCCCAGAAGCCCTTGAGCTGAGTAACTTGCTCGGCCATTTCAGAGGATAATTGAGAAGCAAACACTTTGCTGTGGGGATGTCGTGCAGACCACGTGAGGATGGGCAGATGTCCTTCTCGAAAGGACAAGTGTTTGGATTTGTTGTACATCAGTAATGGTTTCATACTTATTTGTGGATTGTTAATTATTCTTTTTAAAATTATTGATTTCAAATGTCTCCTTTTCAGATGGCGGGATTCAATCCTGCCTCCCCTGAACATTAGCTGAGGTTTTGGATACATTCTCTCGCAATAATACCACTAGGCCATTACTTCACCTGCTCACTGGGTGCTCATCCCTGAGCACTGATACCAGGGCATCATGAAGCTAAACCCATTCTTCCGACACAATTGTGTGATCCTGACATCTTCCAGCAATCTGGGACTATTACTTAATATCGCTCCATTTTCCAGATCTCTGTGGGACTCAGTGCCATTCTCCATGTGTAACCCTCACTGCATCTGTTTAATTTCCCATTCTGTCTATTTCTCTGTCTCCTGTGGGTATTCAGGAAAGTCCTGGCTCAATAGCCTTCCCAGCTGCTGGGTGGATCGTCCATCACCTCATTGAACACAGTTGGTCTGCCAGAGAGAGACAAAGGGAAAGGAGATCTGGAGCCTTCAATAAATTCTGTAGTGAGGTAAGGTCACCCACAGTGCACAGAGCAAAGAACAATGAGACGGCTCCAAACATCTGTGAACACAACATGACATAGATACAGTGCTGGAGGGGAGTACAGTACACACACACACACCCCAGGCTCAATCACCACCCCAATGTAAGTTCTGTTATATTAAAACTCACTACTCTGCAACAGTGTATCTATGGCATGTCTTGTGGTCCAGTGTCTTCATAATTTTTAATTCCTATAACAGATCCTATCGCTGTAACCTCTCCCCTTTCCGATCGTCCCTCCACATATTTGAATTGTGCTGCATTCCAGACTACCATCCCTATCCCTGTAACTTGGTTCAGTGTCTCCAACATGCCTTATCTCGGTAGTCTCCTCCTCCAATAAGGTAAAAACAAGGACTGCAGATGCTGGAAACCAGAGTCTAGATTAGAGTTGGGCTGGAAAAGCACGGCAGGTCAGGCAGCATCTGAGGAGCAGGAAAATCGGTGTTTCGGACAAAAGCCCTTCATCAGGAACAGAGGCCATGAGCCTGCAGAGTGGGGAGATAAATGAGAGAGGGGTGGGGATGGGCAGAAAGTAGCATAGAGTACAATAGGTGAATGGGGTGGGGATGGGGGTGATAGGTCAGAGTGGAGGATGGGGGAAGGTAGCAAAGAGTACAATAGGTGAATGGGGGTTGGGATGGGGGTGATAGGTCAGAGCCGAGGGTGGAATGGATAGGTGGGAAGGGAGATAGGCCATTAGGACAGGTCATGAGGGCGGGGCTGAGCTGGAAGGCTGGAGGTGGGTGAGTTGAGGAAACTGGTGAAGTCCACATTGATGCCCTGGGGTTGAAGTGTTCTGAGGCGGAAGGTGAGGCGTTCTTCCTCCAGGCGTCGGGTGGTGAGGATGTGGGGGTGGAGGAAGCCCAGGACCTGCATGTCCTTGGCAGAGTGGAAGGGGGAGTTGAAATGTTGGGTCACAGGGCGGTGGGGTTGATTGGTGCGGGTGTACCAGAGATGTTCCCTAAAGTGCTCTGCTAGGAAGCGTCCAGTCACCCCAATGTAGAGGGGACCACATCTGGAGCAACGGATACAATAAATGATATTGGTGGATGTGCAGGTAAAACTTTGGATGTGGAAGGCTCCTTTGGGGCCTTGGATGGTCGTGAGGGGAGAGGTGTGGGCGCAGGTTTTGCAATTCCTGCATGGCAGGAGAAGGTGCCAGAAAGGGAGGGTGGGTTGTTGGGGGGCATGGAACTGACCAGGCAGTCATGCAGGGAATGGTCTTTGCGGAAAGTGGAGAGGGGTGGGGAGGGAAATATATCCCTGGTAGTGGGGTCTTTTTGGAGGTGGTGGAAATGGCGGCGGATAATTTGGTTTATGCAAAGGTTGGTAGGGTGGAAGGTGAGCACCAGGGGCGTTCTGTCCTTGTTTCGGTTGGAGGGGTGGGGTTTGAAGGCAGAATTGCGGGATGTGGACGAGATGCTTTGGAGGGCATCTTTTACCATGTGGGAAGGGAAATTCCGATCTCTAAAGAAGGAGGCCATCTGGTGTGTTCTGTGGTGGAACTCGCCCTCCTGGGAGCAGGTACGGCAGAGGATTTGGGAATAGTGGTTAGGAATTTTGTAGGCGGTAGGGTGGGAAGATATGTAATCTCGGTACCTGTGGGAGTCAGTAGGTTTGTAAAAAATGTCAGTATCAAGTCAATTGTCATTAATGGGGATGGAGAGGTCCAGGAAGGGGAGGGAAATATCAGAGATGGTCCAGGTAAATTTAAGGTCAGGGTGGAAAGTGTTTGTGAAGTTGATGAATTGTTCAAACTCCTCGAGGGAGCACGAGGTGGTGCCAATGCAGTCATCAATGTTGCAGAGGAAGACGTGGGGAGTGGTCCTGGTGTAACTACAGAAGATGGTCTGTTCTACATAGCCAACAAAGAGACAGGTATAGCTGGGACACTTACGGTGCCCATGGCTACCCCTTTGGTCTGGAGGAAGTGGGAGGATTTGAAGGAAAAATTGTTAAGGGTGAGGACAAGTTCAGCTAAACGAATGAGAGTGTCGGTGGAAGGGTACTGTTGTGGCTTGGAGGTCCTGGTTATGGTGGATGGAGATGTAGAGGGATTGGATATCCATTGTGAAGATGAGGCATTGGGGGCTGGGGAAACGGAAGTCTTGGAGGAGTGGAGGTTGTGAGTGGTGTCTCGAACGAATGTGGGTAGTTCTTGGATTGTGGGATAGGACAATGTTGAGGTAGGCAGACATGAGTTCGGTGGGGTAGGAGAATGCTGAGAGAATGGGTCGGCCAAGGTGACCTGGCTTGTGGATCTTGGGAAGGAGGTAGAACCGGGCAGTGGGGGATCCCGGACAATGAGTTTGGAAGCTGTGGCTGGGAGATCTCCTCCTGAGGTGATGAGGTTCTGTATGCTCTGGGAGATGACGGTTTGGTGATTAGAGGTGGGTCATGGTAGAGGGGGTGTTCAGAGGAGGTGTCTTCAAGTTGACATCATGGCTTCAGCAGTATGGAGGTCAGTGCACCAGACTAGCACAGCACCCCCTGCTGGTTTGATGGTGAGGTCGGTATTGGAGCAGAGGAAGTGGAGGGCTGCACATTGTGAGGGTGAGAGGTTGGAGTGGGGGAGGGGGTTGATAGGTTGAGGCGGTTAATGTCTCGGTGGAAGTTGGAAATGAAGAAATCGAAGGCAGGTAATAGGCCAGCGCGGGGTGTCCAGGTGAATAGAGTGTATTGGAGGGCAGCAAAGGGGCCCTCAGAAAATAGGCGGGAGTCTTCATTGTAAAAGTAAGCTCTGAGGCGGAGGTGGTGGAAGAAGCGTTCGATGTCACGGAGTGTATTAAATTCATTCATGTGTGGACGGAGGGGGATAGAGGTGAGGCCTTTGCTGAGGACTGATCATTCGTCCTCAGTGAGAGGGAGGTCAGGGGGAATGGTGAAAACTCGGCAGGACTGCGAGCTTGGACCAAGCGTAGGAGTGGAGCTGGGGGAGGCGACGGAGCCTGTAACTGGAGTGGGTGTGGTGTTAGGGGGAATGGGGATGGAGTCATGAGCAGGGGTGGTGTTCCCCTCAGTGTTCTGGGGGCAGGGATTGTGACGGTGGGACTTGGGGGTGGTGTCAGCAGAATGCAGATGAGTGGTGTTGGTTGGGGCGGAAGTGGTGGCAAACACGGCAGTGGGTGGGCGTGGAAGTCACTGAGTGTGTGACATCAGCGATGATGTGAGGGGCGGAAGTGATGTCACTTGTGGTGTATAAGGAATTGTGAGGGACTGAAATGGCATTTACTTTATTTTAACCAATAATTTCCTGTCACAAATCTGTTTGACAATGTCGTATTTTAAATAAACTCAGTCCCTGACTGTTTCTTTTGGTCTTCATTCACATCTCCACGGTGTTCCAATATTTCAACCTTTCTCTTTGGACTTGGGAATTTCCATTCACCTCAGACCCTGTCCCCCTCCTCATCTGTGTCCATTTATAGCACACTGCATAATCTCGTAACAGAAGAGCCTATCCCAATAAAATAGCTCAGTCCTCCCTGAGTACTGGTAGTAGTGCTCACTGGTCAGGACCACTTCTGATGATACCATTGTATGATCCTGATACATTCCTGCACTCTGCTGATATCACTGTCTCTCTCCATGTGGTATCTCACACTGTGTGGGTCTAATTGCTGCCTCTGTCAGTGTCTCTCACTCTTGCAGCTACTCCAGATCCTGAGCCAACAGCATTCTCCACTCCAGAGGGAAGCAACTGCACAGGCCATGCATGGAGACTGGGAATTTCCAGATCTCTGTGGGACTCAGTGCCATTCTCCATGTGTAACCTTCATTGCATTAGTCTAATTTCCCATTCTGTCCACTTCTCTGTCTCCTGTAGGTATTCCTGATGTCCCTGACTCAGCAGAATTCCCAATTCCTGTCTCGTCCATCACCACATTGAAGACAGTTGTTCAGCCAGAGAGAGATGGAGAGTGAGATCTGGAGCCTTCAGTAAATCCTGCAGCCGGTAAGATCACTCACAGTAAACAGCACAGAGTGGAGTTAGTGGACTTTAATTCAGACCCTGAGGGGATGATGTTGGAACAATGCTGGGCAAGGAACATGAGAAAATTCTCAGGCTTCATTATCACCATCTTGTCTATAAATTCATCTGTTCCACAGAACCCTCCCTATGTCTGTCAGTTTCTCCATTTTCTGTTTCATCGATACCACTTCCCCTATCTCTATCAGCCCCTACAATCCTGCTTATCCCTGTAAGCTCCTCATATCAGTAAAACTCTCCAAGTTTCTGCCTTTGCATTTAATCCCGGGTTCTGTCACATCTCTCCTTAACTGAAGAAAAACAACTCTTCAGTTCCTTAAGCCATCCTGGTCAGTGTAGTCCTTTCCAGACCTGAAACACCTCCCTGTCTTTGTGACTTTTTTGAACTCCTACTACCTTCATGATCTCTGTGACCTTCCCGTCACAACAACAAAAAAGCTCTGTACCTTAGTAACCTCCTCCAGCTGTTAGACTCCTCCTTGTCTCTGGGCACAAAGCAGAGTGACCCTGCTTCTCTCATAAATTAGTTTCTGCATTTCTAATGATGACTATGAACTCTTCCTGTCTCTAAAATGCACTCAGTCTCTGTAAACTCTGCTGGTCCCGATTGATGTAATTTCCTTCGGTAACTACAAACCTTTATAGCTTTCGTCTATTCCAGACGCGACCACACAGTTTATTTTTATAACCTCTATGAGCGATAGAGTCGTAGAGATGTACAGCACAGAAACAGACCCTACGGTCCAACCCGTCCATGCCGACCAGATATCCCAACCCAATCTCGTCCCACCTGCCAGCACCCGGCCCATATTCCTCCAAACCCTTCCCATTCATACACCCATCCAAATGCCTCTTAAATGTTGCAATTGTACCATCCTCCACCACATCCTCTGGCAGCTCGTTCCATACACGTACCACCCTCTGCGTGAAAAAGTTGCTCCTTAGGTCTCTTTTATATCTTTCACCTCTCACCCTAAACCTATGCCCTCTAGTTCTGGACTCCCTGACACAAGAGAAAAGACTTTGTCTATTTATCCTATCCTATCCATGCCCCTCATAATTTTGTAAACCTTTGTAAGGTCACCCCTCAGCCTCCGACGCTCCAGGGAAAACCACCCCAGCCTGTTCAGCCTCTCCCTGTAGCTCAAAACCTCCAACCCTGGCAACATCCTTGTAAATCTTTTCTGAACCCTTTCAAGTTTTACAACATCTTTCCGATAGGAAGGAGACCAGAATTGCATACAATATTCCAACAGTGGCCAAACCAATGTACTGTACAGCCACAACATGACCTCCCATCTCCTGTACTTAATACTCCTACCAATAAAGGAAAGCATACCAAATGCCGCCTTCACTATCCTATCTACCTGCGACTCTACTTTCAAGGAGCTATGGACTTGCACTCCAAGGTCTCTTTGGTCAGCAATACTCCCTAGGACCTTACCATTACGTGGTAAAGTCCTGCTAAGACTTGCTTTCCCAAAATGCCACACATCGCATTTATCTCAAATAAACTCCATCTGCCAGTTAGCACATTGGCCCATCTGGTCCAGATCTTGTTGTCACCCTCTTCACTGTCCACTACACCTCCAATTTTGGTGTCATCTGTAAACTTACTAACTGTACCTCTTATGCTCGCATCCAAATCATTAATGTAAATGAAAAAAGTAGAGGGCCCAGCACTGATTCTTGTGGCACTCCACTGGTCACAGGCCTCCAGTCTGAAAAACAACCCTCCACCACCACTCTCTGTCTTCTACCTTTGAGCCAGTTCTGTATCCAAATGGCTACTTTTCCCTGTATTCCATGAGTTCTAACCTTGCTAATCAGTCTCCCATGGGGAACCTTGTCGAATGCCTCACTGAAGTCCATATAGATCACATCTATCATCTGCTCTCCTCAATATTCTTTGTTACTTCTTCAAAAAACTCAATCAAGTTTATGAGACATGATTTCCCACGCACAAAGCCATGTCGACTATTCCTAATCAGTCCTTGCCTTTCCAAATACATGTGCATTTTGTCCCTCAGGATTCCCTCCAACAACTTGCCCCCCACTGAGTTCAGGCTCACCGCTCTATCATTCCCTGGCTTGACCTTATCACCCTTCTTAAACAGTGGCACCACGTTTGCCAACCTCCAGTCTTCTGGCACCTCACCTGTGATTATTGATGATACAAATTTCTCAGCAAGAGGCCCAGTAATGAGTTCTCTAGCTTCCTACAGAGTTCTCGGGTACACTTGATCAGTTCCTGGGGGTTTATTCACCTTTTACCATTTCAAGACATCCAGCACTTCCTTCTCTGTATACCTGGATGTTTTGCAAGATGTCACCATCGATTTCCCTACAGTCTATATCTTCCATATGCATTTCCACAGTAAATACTGATGCAAAATATTCATTTAGTATATCCCCCATTTTCTGCGGCTCCACACAAAGGCCGCCTTACTGATCTTTGTGGGGCCCTATTCTCTCCCTAGTTACCCTTTTATCCTTAATATATTTGTAAAATCCCTTTGCATTCTTCTTAATTCTATTTGTCAGACCTATCTCATGTCCCCTTTTTGCCCTCCTGATTTCCCTCTTAAGTATATTCCTACTTCCTTTATACTCTTCTAAGGATTCACTCGATCTATCCTGTCTATACCTGACATATGCTTCCTGCTTTTTCTGAACCAAACAATCAATTTCTTTAGTCATCCAGAATTCGCAATATTTACCAACCTTCCCTTTCATCCTGACAGGAATATACGTTCTCTGGATTCTCATTATCTCATTTCTGAAGGCTTCTCATTTTTCAGCTGTCCCTTTCGCTGCGAACATCTGCCTCCAATCAGCTTTCAAAAGACCTTGCCTAATACCGTCAAAATTGGCCTTTCTCCAATTTAGAACATCAACTTTTAGATCTGGTCTATCCTTTTCCATCATGATTTTAAAACAAATAGAATTATGGTCGCTGTCCCCAAAGTGCTCCCCCACTGACACCTCAGTCACCTGCCCTGCCTTATTTCCCAAGAGTAGGTCAAGTTTTGCACCTTCTCTAGTCGGTGCATCCACAAACTGAATCAGAAAATTGTTTTGTACACACTTAAGAAATTCCTCTTCATCTAAACCTTTAACACTATGGCAGTCCCAGTCGATGTTTGGAAAGTGAAATACCCCAACCGTACCTACCCTATTATTCTTACAGATAGCTGAGATCTCCTTACAATTTTGTTTGACAATTTCCTTTTGACTTTTGGGGGGTCTGTAATCCAATCCTAATAAACTGATCATCCCTTTCTTATTTCTCAGTTCCACCCAAATAACTTCCCTGGTTGTATTTCTGGGAATATCCTTCCTCAACACAGCTGTAATGCTATCCCTTATCAAAAATGCCACTCCCCTCCTCTCTTGCCTCCCTTTCTATCCTTCCTGTAGCATTTGTAACGTGGAACATTAAGCTGCCAGTTCTGCCCATCCCTGAGCCATGTTTTTGTAATTGCTATGAGATCCCAGTCCCATGTGCCTAACCATGCCCTGAGTTAATCTGCCTTCCCTGTTAGGCCCCTTGCATTGAAATAAATGCAGCTTGATTTATTAGTCCTACCTTGTCCCTACCTGTCCTGAATGTTTGACTCACTTCTGTTCTCAGCTGTACCCGTCTCAGATCAAACTCCCAAATCCTCCCTGTGATTGTTATCACGTCCCATCCCTGCATTCCTCCAAATCCCTGTAAAGTCCTCCCATTCCTAAAACCCGCCCTGTATATGTCACCTGTCCCAGCTTCCACAACCCTCCCTATCTCTGTAAGACACCCCCCCCCACACACACCCCCGTCCCAGTTACTGTAGCCCGCTGTATCACTAAATGCCAGTAGTCACTATAATATCAGAGTAAGGTGTGAAAGCAGGAATACAGTAATGGGTTAAATGATCAGTCGTGATCATATTGAATGGTGGGACCCACTCTGGTCAAATGGCCGATACCTGGTCTTCTTTCCTGTGCTTCTCTATAAACTTACTATCTATATAACCTCCTTCAGTCCCCACAGCCCTCCCTATCTCCATAAACTCCTTCAGTCCCCACGACTCTTCCTATCTATGTAACCTGAATCATTCCCCACAAACCTCCCTAACTCCATAACCTCCAAAAGGCCCCACGACCCTCCCTATCTCCATAATCTCATTCTGACCCAACGACCCTCCCGTTCAGAGTAACCTCCTTCAATCCCCATGATCCTCCTGATCTGTGCAACCTCCTTCAGGCCCAACAGCCCTGCAGATCTCTTTGGCCCCTTTCAGGCCCCACATCACTCCCTATCTCCATAATGTCCTTCAGTCACCACTGCACTCTCTGTGTCCATAATCTCATACAGTCCCTACATCACTCCCTATCTCCATAATGTCCTTCAGGCCCCACGACCCTCCTTATTTCCAAAACATCTATTACCTGTTGAACCTGTAAGCTACCTTTGTCAGATTGATAAACATGAACTCCCATAACCCTTTCTGCTGCCAGTCTGAAACCAAATCGTGTTAACCTGACAGTAGGTCGTGAGCTGAAATATGTTTGAAAGTATATCTCAGTGAACAATAACTGGACCCTTAGAAACACTTTTCATAAAAAGAGAATGTGTTTTTTAACCTGTTGGATTTTATTTTTATTGGTTTGAATATAAATGGCAGAATAGATACGGGTGTAGGAGCGGCTGTACCGAGGATATGGTTTATTTGAATTTTCAGAAACCTTTACACAAGTTTCACTAAAGGCTAAAGAGTAACTTGGTAGAGAATAGGGCACCTTAACTGTCAGGAGGTGCGTGATATATTAGACAAAATAGTGTTGTTAGCATTTACTGTGGAGAAAGACAGGGAAGCTCGGGAACTTGGGGAAATAAATAGTGATGTCTCGAAAAAGATCCTCAACAGAGAAGAAAAAGTGCTGGAATCTTAAAACAAATAAAGGTAGATCAATCCTCAGTAGCTCATTAGGTCTATCCTTGAATATTCATTGGAAGTTAGGGAAGAGATTGCAGTGAGCCCAACAGAGATATTTATATTATCAACAGACACAATGAGTTACCGGAAGACTGGAGGGTGGCTAATGCTGTACCATCACTTAAGGTCTGCAGGGAAAAGCTAGGAAATCATAACCCAGTGAGCCAATGCTGGGTAAGTTGTTGGAGGAGATTCTGAGAGAAAGGAGCTACATATATTTGGAAAGGCAAGGGCTGATTAGAGATAGTCAGCATGGCTTTGTGAGTGGGAAACCGTGTTTCACAAACCGGATTGACTCTTTGATGAGTTGACCAAGCAATAGATGAAGGCAGAGCAGTCAGCGTTGTCTACATGAACTTCAGCAAAGCATTTGACAAGGTTCCAAGGGATGTCGAACATCAAGAGGAAGAAGGAAGCTAACTTAAGTTTGAGGAACCAAGGATCAGAAGCTCTAGAGAGTTATATGGGGCAGCACGTTGGCTCAATGGTTAGCACTGCTGCCTCACAGCACTCGGGATGCGATTTCAATTCCAGCCCCATGCAACTGTCTGTGTGGAGTTTGCACATTCTCCCCATGTCTGCGTGATTTTCCGACAGGTGCGCCGGTTTCCACCCACAGCCCAAAGATGTGCAGGTTAGGTGAATCAGCCATGCGTTGTTCAAGAAAGGGAATAGAGGTAATCCTGGGAATCACAGACCTGTCAGTCTTCTGTCTGTGATGTGCAGATTATTGGAGATGACTCTGAGATACAGGATTTATGATTCCTTGGAAAACCATAGTTTGATTAGAGGAAGTCATCATGATTTTGTAAGGGACAGGTCATGCCTCACAAATCTTATTGAATCCTTTGAGAATGTGACAAGACACATTTATGGCTCATTGAGAAAGTAGAGAGCATGGGATACAGGGAAACCTGCCTGTCTGGATACATAATTCCTGGCCCATAGAAGACAGAGGGTGATGACAGATGGAAAGCATTCAGCCTGGAACTCAGTGACCAGTGGTTTTCTGCAGGGAGAGGTCAAAAACTCTCTGCTCTTTGTGATTTCATGTACGACTTGGATGTGTGAGTGGAAGAGTGGGTAAGAAAGTTTGATAATGATTTGATAATGACACGAAGGTTGGTGGAGTGGTGAATAGTGTGGATGTCTGCTTGAGGTTGCAATGAGACATTGACAGGATGTAGAGCTGGGCTGAGAAGTGGCAGATGAAGTCAAATCGGGAAAAGTGTGAAGTGATGCATTCTGGAAGGTGAGACTTGAATGCAGAATACAGGGGTAAAGGCAGAATACTGAATAGTGTGGAGGAACAGATGGATCTTGGATTTCATGACCAGAGATCCATCAAATTTGCCACCAAGCTGATAGTGTTGTTAAGAAAGAATATGTTGTATTGGCTTTCATTAGCTGGGGGGATTGAGTTTTAAAGCCATGAGGTTATGCTGCAGCTCTATACAGCCCTGTTTCGATCCCAATTAGAATATTGTGTTCAGTTTTGATCCCTTCATTACAGGAAGGATGTGGAAGCTTTAGAGAGGGTAAAGAGGAGATTTACCAGGATTCTGCCTGGACTGGAGAGCATGTCTGATGAAGAAAGGTTGAGGGAGCTAAGGCTTTTCTCATTGGAGTGAAGAAGAGTGTGGTATGACTTGGTAGAGGTGAACAAGATGGTGTGAGGCAAAGATAGAGTGAACAGTGAGAGACCTCTTTATCCCATGGCATACATGGTACAAGGGGGCATAATTGTAAGGTGATTGGAGGATGGGTAAGGGGAGATCTCAGATGGAGGTTCTTTACACAGAGAGTGGTGGGTGATTGGAATGGGACACTTTAACAGACTCCTGGATCGGCAAAATGAAGGTTATCTAAATTAGTTTGAACTTACAGTCGTGTAAAAGTTGGGCATGGCACCATGGCCGATGGGTCTTGTGCTGTACTGTTCTGTGTTCTACGATCCGTATGGTAAACTGGGTAATAAGCTCAGATCAATGTAAAAGGATATGGCATTCAGGAGGAGCTAGTCAACTGGATACAAAATTATGCTTGATGGTAGGAGACAGAGGGTGATGGGAGACATGTTGTTTTTCTGACTGGAGACATGTGACCAGCGGTGAAGTGGGTCCCCTGTTGTTTGTCATTTGGATAAATGGTTTGGATGGGAATATTGGTTTTGTGTTAAGTGAGTTTTTTGAGTGACACTGGAATTGGTGGGAAAGTGGACAGTGAAGAAAGTTATCTATGATACAACAGGATGTACAGTACTGCTGGGATAGTGGGCTGAAGAATAGCAGATGGAGTTTAATTAGATAAATGTGAGGTGTTCCATTTTGGTGAAACAAACCAGGGCGGGACTTGTACAGTTAATGTTCGGGCCCTGGGTAGTGTTGTCAGTCAGAGACCCAGGGATGCAGGTACACAGTTCTTTGTAAGTGGTGTCACAGGTAGATAGGCTGTTGAAGCAGGCGTTTGGGATGGTTATCTTCTTTGGGCAGAGCATTGAAAGTAGAAGTTGGGATGTCACGTTGTGGCTGTACAGGACATTAATGAGGCCACCATAAAAGCATTGTTGACCAGTAGGAAGTACTCATCTGGTTCACTTACGTCCTTTAGAGAAGACCATCTGACATTATAACCTGGTCTGACCTGCACATCAGACCAGACCCACAGCAATATGGCTGACTCTGTGCTATACTCTGGGAAATTAGCAGTGGGGCAAAGAATGTTGGTCCAATCAGTGACACCCTCATCGCATGAATGAATAAATAAAAAATACATATGTCCCTTCCTACCTCTGCAAACCCCTCCAGCTGCAGCAATCCGTCCTGGCTTTGTAACACCGTTCAGACCCTGACCCCTCTCTGTAACACTCTCACCACCTCCAGCACCTTCAGCTCTCCCAGTTCCTTTTGTGACATAAAGCCTTGACAATTATTCCCTCTTCCATCTGACCTCCTCCTGCGAGCAGATCCTTTGCAATCCCTTTTAAACTTACTCCTAAAACATTCTCCCACTTCAGGATTTTAAGTACTTTTTGGTGATCCTCCAAGCCCGATAATCTAATATGATCCTTTTTACTTGAGTGAGGGACCGATGGGGATTTCTTGCTGAGGATTTGTCCGTTTCAATGGAATGTCCTTTTGTTGATGTTTTAAATTGCTCCTTCAAAAGTTTTCCACTGTTCATTTGGAGGCACATATTTCAGTCTGTTTAGCCTGTTTACCTTAGTCAGTTCTCCTCTCAAACTCATGTCATTGGCTATTTTTGTTTCTAGTTGTAGCTTGTCCTTTCTGTGATTCACTTTAAAACTTTATATTTCTTTAAACTGCACTTCTTCACAATTTCCATGAGGATCTCTCCAGGTGACATTACTCATTCACTAAGTTTCATCACACAACGGTCGCTCTGAGATAGTTACCTCCCTAGGCAGTTGCACAATTTGTTATTCAAAGAAACACTGGAAAAAAAAATCTCTGAACTCTTCCAATGTCATTGTTGTCAGTGTAACTGTCCCAGATTATGTGAATATTGAAGTTTCCCAAAATTATCACAATGTGTTTGTTAAAAAATTCCAATGAGTTTCTGGTTAATGCAGTGATGAGCAACGGAATGCTGTTCGGTGGCTAAAACTGTTCTGCTGCTTGTGACCTTGGCAAGTAGTAGCCAGGATTTACATTCAGACTGACTCTACTTCATGATCTGAGGCCAAATGCTTTTTCTGTGATGCCTTTTTTACCCATTATTGTTTTTGTTACCCATTTTGCCTGAGTTTCTGCAAGGTTGTGATCCATTGAATAGTTATGTCCAACTTTTGTTCACCCTGTAAACACGTCTCTCTGGTGTCTAAATCTTTTTTATCTCAGTGTCAGACATCCATCTACCTCATTGATAAGACTTCGTCCATTCAAAAAAAAATCATAATTTACTCTTTCCCACAATTTCCTGTCACAAATCTATTCACTGATGTACAGTTTTAGTTATACTCTGTCCCATCGTGTTCCTTTCTGATTGCCTTCAGACACATTCTCATGTTGCTCCCATACTTCACCTTTTCTCTCTGGATTTGGAAAGCTCCTTTCACCTGAACCCTGTCCCTACATCCTCTCTGTCAGTTTAAAGCCCTGTCCCTAAACCTACTGACATGATTGGCCAGGACACTGGTCCCAGCATGGTTCCAGTGGGACCATCCTATTGGATTTTTTCATAAATCAGGTATGGGATGTGGGTGTCTCTGGCAGACCAGCCTTTATTGCCCAGCCCTATCTGCCCATGAGCTGAGTAGCTTGCTCGGCCATTTTGGTGGGCAATTGAGAGGCAAACACTTTGCTGTGGGGATGTCGTGCAGACCACGTGAGGATGATCAGGTCTCGTTGTCGAAAGGGCAAGTGGGCAGCTCGGTGGCTCAGTGATTAGCACTCCTGCCTCACAACAGCAGGGTCCCAGGTTCGATTCCAGCAATGGGCGACTGTGTGGAGTTTGCACATTCTCCCTGTGTCTGCGTGAATTGCCCCCGGATGCTCGGGTTTCCTCTCACAGTCCAAGGACGTGCAGGTCAGGCGAATTGGCCATGCTACATTGCCCACAGTGTTAGGTGTATTAGGTCGAGGGAGATGGGTCTGAGTGGGTTACTCTTTGGAGGGATGGTGTGGACTAGTTGGGTCGAAAGGCCTGTTTCCACACTGTAGGGAATCGAATCTCAGGGATTGTGATTTTTGTACATCAGCAATGGTTTCATATTTGTTTATCGATTGTTCATTGCTATTTTTAAAATTATTGATTTTTAAATTCCACCATATCTTATGATGGGATTCAAACCTGCCTCCACTGAACATTAGCTGAGGTTTTGGATAAATGCCCTAACAATAATGTTACTAGGCCATCACTTCACCTGCTCACTGGTTGCTCATCCCTGAGCACCGACACATGAAGCTAAACCCATTCTTCCAACATGATTGTGTGATCCTGAAGTCTTCCAGCACTCTGCTGATATCACTCAGTCTCTCTCCATGTGGTATCCCTCACTGTCTGGGTCTAATTGCTGCCTCTGTCAGTGCCTCCCGCTCTTGCAGCTACTCTACATCCTGAGCTAACAGAATTCTCCACTCCAGAGAGACGCAACAGCACAGGCCAAGGATGGAGTTTGGGATTTTCCAGATATCTGTGGGGCTCATTTCCATTCTCCTTGTGTAACCCTCACTGCATCAGTCTAATTTCCCATTCTGTCTACCGCTATGTCTCCTGTAGGTAGTCAGGAAGTTGCTGACTCAATAGACTTCCCAACTGCTGTGTGTCTCATCCATCACCTCATTGTCTCTCTGGCTGACCAACCATCTTCAAAGGGAAGGGAGATCTGGAGCCTTCAATAACTCCTGCCGTGAGGTAAGATCACTCCCAGTGCACAGAGCAGAGAGCAATGAGAGGGCTCCAAACATCGCTAACAAGACATGATATAGATACAGTGCTGGATGGGGAGCACAGTATAGACACACCCCATGCTCAATCACCACGTCTACTTTAACTTATGTTGCACTGAGACAGCATCCGGAGTTCATAGTTATCAATCCAGTCCTGTGCTGTCTGAGTGAGCATCAGTACAACTGAGGGGAGAGTAGGCCTCCGACAAGAGGTTGGGAATGCTGCCTGGGATCTTTCTGTTCTGTGTTCTCCCTCCAACACTGTACTAAGACTCACTACTCTGCAACACTGTATCTGTGGCATGGTTTGTGCACAAGTGTCTTCAGTCATTTTTAACTCCTACAATAGTTCCTGTCCCTGGATCCTCCTCTCTTCCCGATAGTCCCTCCACATATTTGAAATGTACTGCATTCCAGACTACCATACCCATCACTGTAACTTGCTTCAGTGTCTACAACATGCCTTATTTTGGTACACTAATCCTCTTTAGCTGGATACAGAGTAATACAGCACGGAAACAGAACCTGTGGTCCAACTCCTCAATGCTGCCCATGTTACCTAAACTGAATGAGTCTCATTTGCCTGCCTTTGGCCCTTATCTCTTCAAACCTTCTCCTCTCCATGTACCTGCCCAAATGTCTTTTCCATGCTGTACAATTGTTCTTGTTTCTCCCATGTGCCTGAGGCAGTCTGTTCCGTCTCTGCACCATCCTCTGTGGATAATGTTCCCCCTCAGCTCCCTCTTTAAATCCTTGCACTCTCACCTCCCGTTTATACTCTCTAGTTTTGGACTCACCTACCCTTGGTTATTCAACATTCTTAGGGTCACCCCGTGGCCTCCTCTGCCCAAGGGAAATATTTAGGACAATGTTACAAATATCTCCAATGTATGTAACAAAGTGCTGGCCAATGTCGGCAAATGTGTCAAATGTCGCTTTCCCCACCCTGTCCACCTGTGATGCCATTTCCGAGGAACAATGTAACTTGCACTCCCTGGTCTCTCTCTCTCTCTGTTCAAAAACCCTGGCCAGAGCCCTTCCATTAACTGTGTTCGTCCTCCCTGGTTTGTCTTAACAAAATCCTGAATTAAACTCCATCTTTCCTTCCTTGGTCCACTGGCCCAGTTGGTCAGTATCCCCTTTGATAACCGTATTTACTGCCCACTACACCATTCATTTGATCATCAACAAACTTTCACACAATCACTCCTATATTTTCAACCAAATCGTTTATGTAGATGATGCACATCAGTGGACCCAGCCCTGATCCTTTCTTCAATAATGGAATCAAACCATATTCTTGTCATAGAGTCATACAACATGGAAACTGACCCTTCAGTTGATACCCACCATAATCTAAAACTAAACTCTTCCCAGCTGCCTGTTGCTGGCCCGTATCACTCCAACACTTCCCTATTCACCTGTTTATTCAAATATCTTTTAAATGTTGTCATTGTACCCACATCAACCCCTTTCTCAGGATGTTCATTCCACACTCAAACCACCCTCTGTGTAGCAAATTGCCCCATATCTTTTTTTGAACATCGCTCTCCTCTAACCTTAAAAATGTGCCCCCTCCTCTTGAGACTCCCCCATCCTGAGGAAAAGGCAACTACCATTAAATTGATCTATATACCTCATTTTATTTCATAAACCTTTATAGCATCATGTCTCAACCTCCAGGCTCCAGTGAAAAAAGACACAGCCTATCCAGCCATTTTTCCGAACTCAAGCCTTCCATACCCAGCAATCTCCTGGTAAATCTCTTCTGAACCCCCTGCAGCTTATTATTATCCTCCCTGTTAACTGGGCGACCAGAACTGGACAGAGTATTGCAGAACAGGCCTCGGAAATGTCTGTACAATCTCAACATGACGTCCCAAATCCTCCACTCAATGGACTGAGCAATAGTCAGGCATGCCAAGCACTGTTTTATCCATCCTGTGATGCAAACTTCAAGGATTATGTACTTGAACCCAAAGGTCCCTCTGCTCTAAAACATGAACCGAGGCCCTAACATTAATTGTATAAGCTCTACCCTTGTTTGTTTTACAAAATGCATTCCTTCGTATTTATTCAGATTGAATTCCATCTCTAGTTTTTCAGCCCATTCACTCCCTTCATCAAGATCCCTTTGTAATCTCAGAAAACCTCCTTCACTGTCCATGATGCCACCCTCCAGCCTGCCAGCCCATCACACGTGGCTGTCAGTAGTACACATACCTTTGCTAGGGGGCTCCACAATTTCTTCCCCAGCATCCCACAGTGTCCTGTGATACACTTAATCAGGTTCTGGAAATTGCCATAGCTTTGTGTTTTAAAACCTCCAGCACCACCTCTTCTATAACATGCACTCTTTTCAAGTCATAGAGATCTACAGCATAGAAACAGACCCCTTTGGTCCCCAACTCGTCCAGGCTTACCAGAAGATCTAAATAAATCCATTCCCTTTTCCAGCATTTGGCCCACATACGTCTACACCCTTACTATTCAGATGCCCATCCAGATACCTTTTAAATGTTGTAATTGTATCAGTCTCCATTATTTTCTCTCTCAGTTCATTCCATACACCCATCACCATGTGTGTGAAGAAGCTGTCCCTTCAGTCCCTCTGTAAACCATTCACCTCTAACCTTAAACCTATGCCCTCTATTTTTGGACTCCCCAACTTCTGGGAAAAGGCCTTGAATGCTTACCCTATCCATACCGCTCATGTTCATATCAGGACCTCTGTAAGATCATCCCTCAGTCTCCGATTCTCCAGTGACAGTAACCCCAGCTTATTCAGCAACAACCCGGGCAATATCTTGTTAATCTTTTCTGAGCCCTTTCAAGTTTCACAACATCCTTCCTGTAGCAGAGAGACTGGAATTGCAGAGAACTCCATTTGTGGTCTAATGTTTTACTCTTGTCCCCGAGTTCCCCAGTCTTTGTCCACAGTAATTTCTGAAGTGAAAAAATTGTTTAGGATCTTAGCAAATATCCTGCAGTTCCACACATCGATTGCCACATTGATCTTTAATGGACACTATTTTGTCCTGAGTTACTTATACACTCTTAATATACTGATACAATCACTTTTGGATTCCCCTTTCCTTCTCTGCTGAGGCTATTTCATTTAGCCTTTCTCCATTCCTGTTTTCTACTCAAAGTGTATTCCTAAAGTCCCTGTATATCCTCAGGGATTCCCTTGATCCAGCTGGCTATACCTGACATGTCCCCCCTTTTCCTTGACCAGACCCTCAATAGACAGCCAGTGTTTCCGAATGCTGTCAGCATTGACCTGCACACAAACAGGAAAATGCTGGCGCTGATCACTTAATTTATCTCACTTTCAAAATATTCTCACTTGCCAAACTTCACTTTCCCTGTAAATAATTCCGTTCCCAAATCACATTTTGTAAGTTCCTGGCGAAATCGATCAAGTTTGGTCAGGCTCCATTTTATAACTTGCACTTGTGGACCAGGCCTGTCCTTATCCAAAGCTATTTTCAAACTACAAGAACTGTGGTCACTTTGGCAAAATGCTTTCCCACTCACATCTCAGTCCCTTTCCCTACCTTAATTCCCAAGTGGAGGTCAGGTTTTGCCCCTTTCTCTTTTCAGTCCATTTACATATTGATTGGGAGTTTTCTGGAACACAATTACCAAATTCCTCCCTTGCAAACACTGAACACTGGCAGTCCCAGTCTCGGTTTGGAAAGTTGCAAAACCCCAACCATAACAGCCCTATTATTATGCTTGTTATTTAAGATGTCCCGACATATTTGTTCCTCAGTCTGCCACAGATTTTCGGGGTCAGCAGTCCGATCTTATCAAAGTGATGACCCATTCTTATTTCTCTGTTCCCCGAACACAGTTTCACTGGGTGATCCCACAGGAATATCCTCCCTAAGTACTGCTGTGATGAATCATGCAATCAGAACCCACTACCACACGTCCTCTCTTGCCTCCCCTCCCTGTAGCATCTCTACCTTGAAACAATGAACTGCCAGTCCTGCCCCTCCCTCAGCTGTGTTTCTGTAATAACTATAATATCCCAGTCCCATGTTCCAATCCATGCCCTGAGTTCATCTTCCTTAGCTGTCTGGCCCCTTGCATTGAAATAAATGCAGTTTACTCATCATTTTTCCCCCATTCCCTGCTATGTTCTTGCCTGCCTTGTCTGCTGAAATTGCTGTCTTTAACTCGTATACCAGCCTCAATCTTCTTTCTGGCCTTACGTTTATTTAAGGTCCAACACCCTGCCAGACCAGGTTATATCCTCTCAAGCATCTCTCGCAATTCACCCCACCAGGATATGGGTCCCTCTCCCACTCCCAGTTGAGGTGCCTTTCCCACCCTGTCTCCCTGTGCTGACACCTTCAGGGATCTATGGACTTGTCCACCAAGGTCCCTGTATTCCTCAGTTCTCCGCAAGGACCTACCGTTTATTATGTCTGTACTTCTCTTATCGTACCTCCCACAGAGTATTACCTCACTTCAATCAGAACTAAACTCTGCTTAGATTATCATCCGATCGACATCGGACAGCAGACAGAGACCATCCTCCTCACTGTGAACAACACCCTCCCCTTTCATGTCATCTGCAAACCGACTAATGATACCTTTTGCTTTCACATCCGAGTTATTAATGTTCAATGGTTCCTGTACAGTTCCCTGTGGTACACCCGGTGGTGAAAATATTCGATCCACCAATTTTGCATCCAATTTGCCAACTTGCCTTAGAACCCAGTCCTTTTGGACCAGCCTTCCGTGTTGGATCTTGTTTAAGGACTTATTCAAGTCCATGTAAACCACATCATCTGCACTGCCTCATCAATATACTTAAGCACCATTTCAAAAAAACTGAACTGAATTCCTCAGACAGTATCTTCCTCTGCCAAATGCGTGATGACTAAACCGAGTTGATCATTCAGTCACGATGACCCTCCATATCTCTGTTTGTTCTTCCAGTCGATACAAACCTCTTTATCTCTGTAATCTGCTCAGCTCCCTAAAACAGTCCCTGTCTGTGTAATCCAGCCCAGTCCTACAAACATCCTTATCCCTGTAAACTTCTCTATCCCTCCCAATATTCCCAACTCCATGAACCTGTCAGCCCTACAGTGCTCCACATTTCTGTAACCTCCTGTGGGTCTATGGTCCTCCCTCCTTGTGAAACCACCTCCAGTCCCCACATCCCTCCCAATCTGGGTCATCTGCTCCAGATCAGACCATTGCTGTCTCTGTAAACACCTGCACTCCTGACAACTCTTCCCATTTGTGTAACCTCCTTCAGACCCCATACTCTCAAGCTTCCTGCATCGCAACCAAAACCACATGTTTATGTAATATCCACTAGTGCTTAAACCTCCCCGACTCAGTAACCACTTGCAGTCCGAACAAAGCACCTAAACTGTGAAACCTCTCATTTCCCTACAATCCTCCCTCCGTCCTCAAATGCCTTCATCACCATGAAACCTCACAGTTACTGAAGCCTCCTTTTGGCATTGAAACCCTCCTAATGTCTGCAAAATCCTCCTGTCCTGATATCCCTCCCTGAGTCTGTAACCCCCACCACCCTCCAGTGCCCTTCTGGGGAACAAGGCAGAGTAGAGAAGATTTGTAGCGTCTGGACCATATTACAGTGGTAGAATTCTGGAAATTACAGATTTGGTCTAATGTATGTGGTGTGCAGATTATTGGCGAGGACTCTAAAGAAAGGATTTATGACTACTTGGAAAGCCATAGTTAAATTAGAGACAGCATGGGTTTGTGAGGGGCAGGTCATGCCTCACAAACCTTATTGAATTCTTTGAGGATATGACAGAATATTTTGATAGCTCATTCAGAAAAGAAGGAAAATTGGGATACAGGGAAATTTGTCTGTCTGAATACAGGATTGGATGGCCCAGAGAAGACAGAGGGTAGCAGCTGATGGACAATATTGAGCCTGGAGCTCAGTGACCAGTGGGGTTCTGTAACAATCAGCTCTGGGACTCTGCTCTCTGTGATTTTTATAAATGAGTTGGATGTGGATGTTGGAGAGTGGGTTAGTAAGTTTGCCAATAACATGAAGGTTGGTGGAGTGGTGGGGAATGTGGAGGGCTGTTGTCGGTTGCAATGGGACATTGACAGGACACAGAGCTGGGCTGGAAGTGACAGATGGAGTCCAATCCGGAAAAGTGTGAAGTGATTCATTCTGGAAGGTTGAACCTGAATATAGAATACAGGGTGAAAAGCAGAATACTTGGCATTGTGGAGGAACAGAGAGATCATGGCGTCCATGTCCATAGGTCCCTCAAAGTTGCCACGTACATTGATAGGGTTGATTAAAAAGGCATATGTTGTGTGGGCTTTTCTTAGCAAGGGGATCGATTTCAAGAGTCGTGAGGTTTTCCTGCATCTTTCTAGCGACCTGGTGAGACCACACTTGGAATATTGTGTTCAGTTCTCATCCCATCTTTACAGGAAGGATGTGCAAGTTTTAGAGAGCGTACACAGGAGATTTACTGGGATGCTGCCTGGAATGGAGGACAGTTCTTATGAAGAAAATTTGAGGGAGCTAAGGCTTTTCTCATTGGAGTGAAGAAGGGGGTGGGGTGACTTGGTAGAGGTGAACAAGATGATGAGAGGCACAGAGAGAGTGAATAGTCAGAGACTTTTTCTCCTATGGCATAAATGGCTGTTACATGGCGGCATAATTTTAAGGTCATTGGAGGATGGATAAAAGGATAGAGATGGCAGGTGGTCGGATGGACTACCAATGGTGGTAGTAAAATTAGACACATTCGGGACATCTAATAGACTCTTGGACAGATACATGGATAGAGTAATATGAAGGGTATGTAGGCTAGTTTGATTTTACAGTCGGATAAAATGTTAGCAGAGCAGCATGGCCGAAGGGTCTTGGGCTGAACTGTTCTGTGTTGTGTGTTCTGTCTGGTATACTGGGTAATAAGCTCAGATCAGTGTAAAAGGATATGGCATTCAGGAGGAGCTAGTGAACTGGATACAAAAATTTGCTTGATGGTTGTAGACAGAGGGTGATGGGAGACATGTTGTTTTTCTGACAGGAGGCATGTGACCAGCGGTGGAGTGGCTCCCCTGTTGTTTGTCATTTGGATAAATGGTTTGGATGGAAATATTGGTTTCCTGGTAAGTAATTATTTTGGGTGACACTGAAATTGGTGGGAAAGTGGACAGTGGAGAAGGTTATCTATGATACAACAGGATGAACAGTACTGCTGGGATAGTGGGCTGAAGAATAGCAGATGGAATTCAATTAGATAAAGGTGAGGTGTTCTATTTTGGTGAAACAAACCAGGGTGGGACCTGTATAGTTAATGTTCGGGCCCTGGGTAGTGTTGTCTGTCAGTGACCCAGGGATGCAGGTAGACAGTTCTTTGAATGTGGTGTCCCAGGTAGACAGGCTGGTGAAGCAGGCGTTTGGGACGGTTACCTTCATTGGGGAGAGCATTAAGAGTAAGAGTTGGGATTTCATGTTGTATCTGTATAAGACATTGGTGGGACCATCATTAAAACATTGTTGATCAGTCGGAAGAACTCCTCTTGTTCACTTACGTCCTTTAGAGAAGACCATCTGACATTCTAACCTGGTCTGGCCTGCACGTGACACCAGACCCACAGCAATATGGCTGACTCTGAGCTACCCTCTGGGTAATTAGCAGTTGGGTCAAAGAATGTTAGTCCAGTTAGTGACAACCACATCCCAGGAATGAATAAATAAAAATCCATATGTCCCTCCCTACCTCTGCAAACCCCTCCAGCTACAGCAATCTGTCCTGGCTTTGTAACACCGTTCAGGCCCTGACCACTCCCTGTAACACTCTCACCACCTCCAGCACCTTCACCTCTCCCTGTTCCTATCGTGTCAATAAACCCTGACCATGGTTCCCCTTCCCACTGCCCTCCTCCTGCTAGTATACCCTTTGCAATCTATTTAAAATTTACTCCTAAAACACTCTCTCACTTCAGGATTTTACGTACTTTTTGGTGATCCTCTCAGCCTCATAATCTAGTATGATCCCTTTTGTCCTGTGTGCGGGACCAGTGGGGATTTCTTGCTGAGGTTTATACTGTTTCAATGGAATGTCCTTCTGTTGAGTGTTTTACACTGTTCCTTCAAATGTTTTCTGCTGTCGATTTACAGACACATGTCTCAGTCTGTTTAGCCTGTTTACCTTGGTCAATTCTCCTCTCACACACATGTAATTGGCTTTTTTGTTTCTAGTTGTAACTTGTCCTCTGTGAATCCCTTTAAAACTTTATATTTCTTTAAACTGCACTTTATCACAATTTCCTGAAGGATCTCTGCAGGTGACATGACTCATTCACTAAGTTTCATTACACGGTCGCTCTGCGATGGTTATGTCCCTGAACAGTTGCACAATTCGTTTTTCAAAGAAACACTGAAAGAAAATATAACCGAAGTCCTATTCCAATATCAATGTTGACCGTGTGTTGTCCCAGATTATACGAATATTGAAGTTTTCCAAAATTATCACAATGCCTTTTTTAAAAAATTCCAACGAGTCCCTGTGTAATGCAATGATGACCAATGGTATACTGTTCAGTGGCTAAAACTGTTCTGCTGCTTGTGTCCTTGGCAAGTAGTAATTTACATTCAGACTGACTCTACTTCATGATCTGCAGCCAAATGCTTTCTCTGTAATGCCTTTGGTATCCATTATTTTTAGTGTTACCCAATTTTTCCTGAGTTTCCGCAAGATTGGGAATCATTGAAAATTTTTGTTCACCCTATATCCATGTCTCCCTGGTGTCTAAATCTTTTATCTCTGTGTCACAAATCCATCTACCTTATTACAGTGACGTTGTCCATTTAAAAAAAAACTTACTCTTTCCCACAATTTTCTGTCACAAATCTATTCGCTGATGTACAATTTTAGTTAAACTCTGTCCCATCCTGTTCCTTTCTGATTGCCTTCAGCCACATTCCCATGCTGTTCCATTGTTTCGCCTTTTCTCTTAGGATTTGGAAAGCTCCTTTCACCTGAACCATGTCCCAGCATCCTCTCTGTCAGTTTAAAGCCCTGTCCATAAACCTACTGACATGATTGGCCAGGACACTGCTCCCACCACGGTTCCAGTGGGACCATCCAAATGGGTTATTTATTAAATCAGGTATGGGATGTGGGTGTCTCTGGCTGACCAGCCTTTCTTGCCCAGTCCTAGCTGCCCTTGAACTGAGTAACTTGCTTGGCCTTTGAAGAGGGTAATTGGGAGGCAAATACTTTGCTGTGGCCAAGTCGTGCAGAAAACGTGATGGTAGACAGATGTCCTTTTCTGAATGACATAGCAGCCTGGGATACATTTCCCTGGGCACTGGGGATTTCTCCACCTTTATGCCTGTGAAAACATTTAATACCTCCTCCTTATTGATCTTAACATATTCTGGAACCTCAGCATCCCAACTGAAATCCCCGGCGACAGTGTCTTTCACTTGTGTGAACACAGATGGGAAGTATTCATTGAAGACCTCACCTGCTTCCTCTGGCTCCATGCACAGATTGTCCCTTTGCTTTCTCACAGGCCTCCCTCTTTCGTTGGGAATCCTCTTACTCTCACGATGCTGATAAAATACTTGTGGCTTTTCCGCAATCGTATCTGCCAAATATATTTCATGACCATTGCTTGTCCCTCATTTTCCACAATCTGCTTGCACTCTTTATACTTGTGAAGGGCTTCACCTGATTTTATTGCACTGTATTTCCTTTATCAAACTCACGACATCACTTGATTAGTATTCCCTGGACTTGCTGCCTTTACTATTCACTCTTCAAGGAGCACACTGCCCCTGCGTTCTCAATGCATCACTTTAAAATACTCCACTTTCCTAACATGGACCCAACTGCAGGGAGTTCCTCCCAGTCTATGTTTGCCAGATCCTCTGTAATGATCGTGATACTGATAGGAGGCACAGTTGTGAGGGGGACAGACAGGAGACTGTGTGACTCCAGAAGAGACTCCAGAATGGTGTGCTGCCTCCCAGGTACCAGGGTCAAGGATGTCTCTGAGTCGTTATTGAACATTATGAAAGGGGAGGGTGAACATCCAGAGGTCATTGTGAACATTGGTCCACATGACAGAGGTAGACAGATGGATGGGGTCCTGTGAAATGAGTACAGGGAGTCAGGTGGGAAGTTAAAAAAGCAGGATATTGACCTTAATGATCTCCAGATTACTCCCAGTGCCAAGTGCCAGTGAGGATAGAAATAGAAAGGTAGGATGGATGGATGTGTGGCTGAGGAGCTGGTATAGTGGGCAGGGTTTTCAGTTCTTGGGTCATTGGGATCTCTTCTGGGGTAGAGGGGACCGGTACAAAGGGGATAGTTTGCACTTGAAGCAAAGGGGCACAAGTATCCCAGGGAGGAGATTAGCTAGTGTTACCCAGGTGGATTTAAACTAGTTTGGCAGGGAGTTGAGACTCTGAGTGAGAGAGGGACCATCGAAAAGTCAGGGGAAATACATCAGCCATCAAGAGCAAGTTACCTATTCAGGATATCCAGGGGCACAGTCGAGGGACGGAAAGATATCTGGTTTAAAGGGCATTTATTTCAACACACGAGGCCTGACTGGTAAGGCAGACGAGCTCAGAGCATGGATTAGCTCTGGGGACTGGGATATTGTAGCCATATCCGAAACATGGCTGAGAGAAGGGCAGGACTGGCAGCTCAGTGTTCCAGGATACAGAAACTACAGGCGGGACAGAAGGAGAAGTAAGTGAGGAGGGGGAGTTGTCCTTTTGATTCGGAAGGAAATAACAACTGTTCATCAAGACAATTCTGATAAGCAGTCATCAAATGAGGCCATAAATTGAATAGTTAGAAACAAAGAGGGGATGGTCAGTCTGCTGGGATCGTGTTCTAGACCCTCAAATAGCCAGCGGGTCCGAGAGGAGCAAATGTGTCGTGAGTTTGCAGGTACCTATACAAATAATAGAGTAGTATTGGATGGAGATTTTAACTGCCCCTGGATTGACTGGGTCACCCAGAGTGTAAAAGGCCCGCACTGGGTGGAATTTGTAAATGTGTTCAAGAAAGTTTCCTCAATCAAGACGTAGAGGGCTCTATGGTACTCAGGCGGGTGCAACACTGGACCCCTCCTCAGAAAACCAGGTCAGGCAAGTGACTGAAGTACCAGTCGGAGAGCACATTGCGTCCAGTCACCACAACTGTCTTTGTTTTAACATAGTTGTGGGAAAAGATCAGGCAGGTTGACAGATTTAGGTCTTAAACTGGAACTGGGCCAATATTGGGGCCATTCAGCAGGATCGAGCAGGGGTTGATTGGGTGAAGGTAAAACTCACACAACACTAGGGTATATTCCAGATGGTTTACAGAGGAACCTCGATTATCTGAACGAGATGGGCGGGCACTATTTCGTTTGGTTAATTGATTATTCAGTTAATCGATTCAATACCTTTCCTCTGGGGCTCGGAGTTTTCAGTCCAGTCTGCTCCCTGTTCAGGTGACTAGGCAGCAGCAAGCCATGAGTGAGCCCCCACACCCTGACAGACCCCCAAAACACACCCCGCTCACCTCCAAACCCATCCAACACCGCCCCCACCCGACTCTCAACGTCACCGACCCAACAGCAAATCCTGCCCCCAAAACCATCTGATCCCACCATCCACCCGCCACCTGCTCCCACCTCCCAGACACATCCTACATCACCCTCAGCCCGTCCCCAAATCCGTTCAACACCGCCCCCCCGCCCATCACATCCATCGTCCAATCCATGTCCATGCCCATGCCCCCGTAAGTGTTACCTAGGTAAGTGGAGAGTGAAGAAGGTGTTTGGTATGCTTTCCTTTATTGGTTAGAGCATTGATTATAGGAGTTTGGAGGTCATGTTGCAGCTGTACAGCACACTGGTTAGGGCACTTTTGCGATATTGCATGCAGTTCTGGTCTTTTTCCTATTAGAAGGATGTTGTGAAACTTGAAAGTGTTTAGAAAAGTTTTACAAGGATGTTGCCAGGGTTGGAGGATTTGAGATATCGGGAGAGGCAGAAACGACTGAGACTGTTTTCTCTGGAGCGTCAGAGGCTAAGGGGTCACATTCCTGAGGTTTATAAAATCATGAAGGGCATGGATAGGATAAACAGACAAGGTCTTTTCCCTGGGGAAGTGGTGACCAGAAATGGAGGGCGTAGGTTTAGGGTGAGAGATGAAAGATTTAAAAGGGACCTAAGCGGCAACCTTTTCACGCAGAGTGTGGTTATGTAGGGAATGTACTGCCAGAGGAAGTGATGGAGTCTGGTACAATTCCAGCATTCAAAAGGCATCTGAATTGGTATATGAACAAAAAGGGTTTATTGGGATATGGGCCAAGTGCTGGCAGATGGGACGAGATTAGGAAAGGATATCTGGTCGGCGTGGCCGAGTTGGACCGAAGGGTCCGTTTATGTGCTGTACGTCTCTAGGTCTCTCTGGCTCTAAATGTTTTCCACTGTTCATTTACAGCCTGATATTTCAGTCTGTTTCCCCTGTTTACCTTGGTCAGTTCTCTCTCAATATCATATAATGGACTTTGTTACTGATGCTCGGGTGTGATTTATGGTCACTTTAAAATGTCATAATCTCTTTGAATTCCGGTATAATTTCTTGGAGGATCTCGGTGTGATATTACTCATTCACTCAGCTTCATCACCCAATGGTCGATCTGAGATAGTTACATCCCTAGCTATTTGCACAATATGTTATTCAAAGAAACACTGACAAAAACATTCAAGGAGGATCTCGGATAATATCACTCTTGCCAATGTGTCTGTCCCTGATTATACAAAGATTGAAGTCTCCAAAAATTATCACACCACCTTTGATACAATTTCTAATGAATTCCTGTTTAATGCAGGGATGAGCAATGAAATACTGCAAGGCAGCATCTCCGAGACACCCGCATCAATTAACCAAACCGCCCCGTGGCCCAACCTTTCAACTCCCCCTCCCACTCTGCCGAGGACATGGAGGTCCTGGGCCTCCTTCACCGCCGCTCCCTCACCACCAGACGCCTGGAAGAAGAACGCCTCATCTTCCGCCTCGGAACACTCTAACCCCAGGACATCAATGTGGACTTCAACAGCTTCCTCATTTTCCGTTTCCCCACCTCATCCTAGTTTCGAACTTCCAGCTCAGCACTGTCCCCTTGACTTGTCCGGACTTGTCCGACCTGCCTAGCTCCTTTTCCACCTATCCACTCCACCCTCTCCTCCCTGACCTTCATCCCCTCCCCCACTCACCCATTGTGCTCTATGCTACTCTCTCCCCACCCCTACCCTCCTCTAGCTTATCTCTCCACGCGTCAGGCTCACTGCCTTTATTCCTGATGAAGGGCTTTTGCCCGAAACGTCGATTTCTCTGCTCATTGGATGCTGCCTGAATTGCTGTGCTCTTCCAGCACCACTAATCCAGAATTTGGTTTCCAGCATCTGCAGTCATTTTTTTTACCAGCATAAAAACTGTTCTCCTGCTTGTGTTGTTGACACATAGCACCCAGAATTTGCATTCAGGGTGATTCAGCTGCATAATCTGAAGCTAAATGCTTTCTCTGTAATGCCTTTGTTATCCATTAGTGTCAGGGTTCCCATCTTGCTTTTCCATTCTCCAGAGATCCTGTAAGGTGGTTTACTGTTGAATACTTATGTTCCACCTTTTATTCACCCTGTAATCACGTCTGTCTGGTGACTAAGTCTCATTTATCTCTGTGTCCCAAGTCTATTACATTATTGTAGATACTTTGTCCATTCCAAATCAAAACAACATTATAATTTCCTCTTCCCCACAATGTCCTGTCACAAACCAATTCATTGATGTACAGTTTTAGTTAAACTCTGTCCCTTCCTGTTCCTTTCTGCTTGTCTTCAGCCACATTCCCATGCTGTTCTGAGGCTTCACCTTTTCTCTCTGGATTTGGAAAGCTCCTTTCACCTGAACTCTGTCCCTGCATCCTCTCTGTCAGTTTAAAGCCCTGTCCATAAACCTACCGTCATGATTGGCCAGGACACTGCTCCCAGCAGTGTTGATTTTAAATCACTCATGGGATGTTGCTGTCTCTGGCTGGTCAGCATCGCATGCCCACCCTGACCAGCCTTAGAGCTGAGTGACTTGCCAGATCATGACAGTGGGCATTTGAGCGTCAATCCCATTGCCCTGGGTCTGGATTCATGTGTAGGCCAGACTGACAGCCGAAAACAGATTTGCTTACTGAAAGGGTATTATTAAGCGGTTAGATGTGTATCCCTGACTCTGTCATTAAATTCTGGATGAACGGTCTAGTGAGAGTACTACGAGGCCATTGCCTGGTCCACTGATAGCTCCCTCATCCCTGAGTACTGATCCCAGTTCACCTTCTTCCTCACCGTGATTTGATCCTGATACCTTCCTGCTCTCTGGTGATATCACACAGTCTCTCTCCATGTGGTGTCTGTCACTGTGAGGGTCTAATTGATGCCGGTGACTGCACCTTTTGCAACTATTCCAAATCCTGAGCCAACAGAATTCTCCACTCCAGGGAGATGAGGCAACACAGACCAGGGATGGAGACTGGGATTTTCCAGATCTCAGTGGGACTTGGTGCCATTCTCCATGTGTAACCCTCACTGCATCAGTTTAATTTCCCATTCTGTCTGTTTCTCTATCTCCTGTAGATACTCAGGATGCTCTTGACTCAATAGAATTCCCAATTCCTGTCTCGTCCATCACCACACTGAAGACAGTTGGTCAGCCCGAGAGATGGAGAGTGAGATCTGGAGCCTGCAGTAAATCCTGCAGTGAGGTAAGATCACTCACAGTGAACAGAGCAGAGTGTATTTAAGGGATTGAACTTTGGTCCGGAAGACGTGACACAGATACAGTGTTGAAGGGTAAACACAGAGCATGATGGTCCCAGGCTCAAACCCCACCTCTTGTTAATTTTCATCTCTGCTGTACTGAGCCTTCCTATGTCAATACAGTAAGTTGAACGTTATCAATTCAGGCCTATGCTGTCTTAGTGAGGATCAGTACAACAGAGGGGAAAGCAGGCCTCCCTCAAGGAGATGGTATTGAAACCTGGGATCTCTCTGTTCTATATTCTCCCTCTCACACTCTCTCTTCTCATGTGATAGAGTCAGACAGCAAGGAAACATGCCTTTCGGTCTAACTTGTATGTGCCAATGTCTTGAATGCTTGTAATTCCCAGAAATTTTCCTATTTCTGTAACCTCCACCCCTCCCAAATTCCCGCTGTATATTTGAAATCTCCTCCAATGCTGACAACTCTCCCTGTATGTAAATTGCTCCAATGTCAATAACATGCCCAATCTCAATGATCTCATCCTGCGCTCAGTGCAATAATTCCCATTTCTGTAGTTTTTCACAATACTTCCAGTAACGCCGTCTCTGTAAAATCCTCCAGCCTGGAGCAAAATACCCACCTGTGTACTTTCCTCAAGCCCCAAGAAAACATGATATCACTGTAACCTTCTGCATGTCCGATCACACTCCTGTCTCCTGGCCTATAGCACCACATGACCACAGTAACCTTCTCCCAACCCTACCGACCTCCTTACCGATATGAACACCTCCAGACCCTATTCAAGCCACAGCAGCACTCCACATCTCTGTTTGCTCGTCCACTCCCTACAGTCCTCCCAGCACCTCAAACACTCTCTCTCTTTGTGTAATTCTGCAATTTAGGCAGCACGGTGGCGCAGTGGTGAGCGATGGTGCCTCACACTGCCAGGGACCCAGGTTTGATTCCAGCGTTAGGTGACTGTCTGTCAATGTAGAGTTTTCACCTTCTCCCTGTGTCTGCGTGGGTTTCCTCCGCGTGCTCCAGTTTCCTCCCACAGTCCAAAGATGTGCAGGTCAGGTGAATCGGCCATGCTAAATTGTCCATCGTGTTAGGTGCATTGTCGGAGAGAAGTGGGTCTGGGTGAATTACTCTTTGGTGAGTTGGTGTGGACTTGTTGGGCCGAAGTACCTGTTCTCATGCTGTATGGAATCTAATCTAAACTCTCCCTCTGCGTTCCATATTACTGCCCCTAAATATATCCATCTATCCATAATCAGCCCCAACCCCTTCAAACCTCCGAGTCTCTGTGAACTCCCACACTCCAACATCCCTCCTTAACTGTGTAACCTTTTCCATTCCTGAAACACTCTGAAAATGTGAACATCCTACAAACCTCACTATCTGCGTAATCCTCCCAGGACACTGTAAAACTACCGATCTGTGAAACCAGCTCCAATGCTTGTGACTCTCCCGATCAGTTTCTATAAGACTTACTATCAATGTAACCTTCTCCCATCGCTATCACCCGCCCTGTCAATGTAAACTCCTTCGATCCCCCCCATCAATCTAATCATCTCCATAACCTTCTCCAGCTCTTACACCCCTATCTGTGTAAACGTTACACTCCCCTACAACCATCCCGAAAGCAAAAACCTCCTCCAGTGTCTGTAATCCTCCCTATCTGTGTTTGTGTCTCCAGGATCTATTGCTGTTCCTGTCTCTGTAAGCTCTGACAGATTGTACAGCTTGCCAGTCCATATTCTTTCCAGAATCTCAGCATCTGACATCAACAAAAGTCTTCATTAACTACAGCCTTCCATATAGAACATAGAACATAGAACATAGAACAATACAGCGCAGTACAGGCCCTTCGGCCCTCGATGTTGCGCCGATCAAAGCCCACCTAACCTACACTAACCCACTATCCTCCATATACCTATCCAATGCCCGCTTAAATACCCATAAAGAGGGAGAGTCCACTACTGCTACTGGCAGGGCATTCCATGATCTTACGACTCGCTGAGTGAAGAACCTACCCCTAACATCAGTCCTATATCTACCCCCCCTTAATTTAAAGCTATGCCCCCTTGTAATAGCTGACTCCATACGCGGAAAAAGGTTCTCACTGTCAACCCTATCTAACCCCCTAATCATCTTGTACACCTCTATCAAATCACCCCTAAACCTTCTTTTCTCCAAAGAAAACAACCCCAAGTGCCTCAGCCTTTCCTCATAGGATCTTCCTACCATACCAGGCAACATCCTGGTAAACCTCCTCTGCACCCGTTCCAGTGCCTCCACATCCTTCCTATAGTATGGCGACCAAAACTGCACACAATATTCCAGAAGCGGCCGCACCAGAGTCTTATACAACTGCAGCATGACCTCAGGACTCCGGAACTCAATTCCTCTACCAATAAAAGCCAGTACGCCATATGCCTTCTTCACTGCACTATTTACCTGGGTGGCAACTTTCAGAGATCTGTGTACATGGACACCAAGATCCCTCTGCTCTTCCACACTACCAAGTAGTCTACCATTAGCCCAGTAATCCATCTTTTTATTACTCTTACCAAAGTGAATCACTTCACACTTAGCTACATTGAACTCCATTTGCCACCTTTCTGCCCAGCTCTGCAGCTTCTCTATATCCCGCTGTAACCTGCCATATCCTTCCTCACTGTCTACAACTCCTCCGACTTTCGTATCATCCGCAAACTTGCTCACCCAACCTTCTAACCCTTCCTCCAGGTCATTTATAAAAATGACAAACAGCAATGGTCCCAAAACAGATCCCTGCGGAACACCACTAGTGACGGCACTCCAAGATGAATCTTTGCCATCAACTACTACCCTCTGTCTTCTTCCAGAGAGCCAATTCCTAATCCAAACCTCCAACTCACCCTCAATGCCATATCTCTGTATTTTCTGCAGTAGCCTACCATGGGGGACCTTATCAAACGCCTTACTAAAATCCATATATACTACATCTACCGCTTTCCCCTCATCTACCTCCTTCGTCACCTTCTCAAAGAATTCAATAAGGTTTGTGAGGCACGACCTGCCCTTCACAAAACCATGCTGACTATCCTTGATCACATCATTCTTATCCAGATGTGCATAAATCCTATCCCTTATAATTCTCTCTAAGACTTTGCCCACAACAGAAGTGAGACTCACTGGCCTATAGTTACTAGGATTATCCCTACTCCCCTTCTTGAACAAGGGAACCACGTTTGCTAGCCTCCAGTCCTCTGGCACTACTCCTGTAGACAAAGAGGACACAAAAATCAAGGCCAATGGCTCTGCAATCTCCTCCCTTGCTTCCCAGAGAATCCTAGGATAAATGCAATCAGGCCCAGGGGACTTATCTATTTTCACCCTTGCCAGAATTTCCAACACCTCTTCTCTACATATCTCAAAGCCATCCATTCTACTTATTCGTGCCTCAGTATTCATATCGACAACAATGTCCTGTTCCTGAGTGAATACTGACGAAAAGTATTCATTCAGCGCCTCCCCAATCTCTTCAGCCTCCACACGCAACTTCCCATTACTATCCTTGATTGGACCTATTCCTTCCCTAGTCATTCTTTTATTCCTAACATACCTATAGAAAGCCTTAGGGTTTTCCCTAATCCTACCAACTAAGGACCTTTCATGTCCCCTCCTTGCTGCTCTTAGCTCTCTCTTCAGGTCCTTCCGGGCTACCTTATAACTCTCAATCGCCCCTATTGAACCTTCACGCCTCATCTTTACAAAGGCCGCCCTCTTCCATTTAACAAGGGATTCCAACTCCTTATTAAACCACGGCTCCTTCACACGACCCTTTCCTCCCTGCCTGATAGGTACGTACTTATCAAGGACACTCAATAGTTGCTCCTTGAACAAGTTCCACATATCAATTACGCTCTTGCCTTGGAATCTACTTTTCCAATCCACACATCCTAAGTCATGCCTCAACGCATCATAATTTCCCTGCCCCCAGCTATAACTCTTGCCCTGTAGTACACACTTATCCCTCCCCATCACGAGACTAAAAATCACCGAATTGTGGTCACTGTCCCCAAAGTGCTCACCTACCTCTAGTTCTAATACCTGGCCTGGTTCGTTACCCAGAACCAAATCCAGTATGGCCTCACCTCTTGTTGGCTTATCTACATATTGTGTCAGGAAACTCTCCTGCACACATTGCACAAATACTGACCCATCTAACGAACTTGAGCTATAGCTTTCCCAATCAATATCAGGAAAGTTAAAGTCTCCCATAACAATCACCCTATTACTGTCACTCTTCTCCTGAATCATCTTCGCAATCCTTTCTTCAACGATTCTAGGACTATTAGGAGGCCTGTAAAAGACTCCTAACAGGGTGACCTCACCTCTCCTATTCCTAACCTCAACCCAAACTACCTCAGATGGCAAATCTTCATCCATCTTCCTTTCCACCGCTGTAATACTATCTTTGACAAGCAAAGCCACACCCCCCCCTCTTTTACCCCCACCTCTGACCCTACTAAAACATTTAAACCCTGGAACCTGCAACAGCCAATCCTGTCCCTGATCTAGCCATGTCTCCGTAATAGCCACAACATCGAAGTCCCAGGTACCAACCCACGCTGCGAGTTCACCTACCTTATTTCGTATACTTCTGGCATTAAAGTATACACACTTCAAGCCACTCTTCTGTTTACAGGCACGATCCTTTAAGATTGATACCATATTCCTACCCTCCCTACACTCCAGGTCCTGCACCCTAAAGTTACAGTCTGTGTTCCCATGCCCCTGCAGAGTTAGTTTAAACCCCCCCCAAGAGCACTAGCAAACCTCCCCCCAAGGATACTGGTGCCCCTCAGGTTCAGGTGCAGACCATCCTGTCTATAGAGGTCACACCTTCCCCAGAAAGAACCCCAGTTATCCAAATACCGAAATCCCTCCCTCCTGCACCATCCCTGTAGCCACGCATTTAACTCTTCTCTCTCCCTATTCCTCGACTCTCTATCACGTGGCACGGGTAACAAACCAGAGACAACAACTCTGTTCGTTCTAACTCTGAGCTTCCAACCTAGCTCCCTAAAAGCCTGTCTAACATCCTCAGCACTCCTACCTATGTCATTGGTGCCAATATGGACCACGACTTCAGGCTGCTCCCCCTCCCCCTTAAGGACCCGGAAAACACGATCAGAGACATCACGTACCCTTGCACCTGGGAGGCAACATACCAAACGTGAGTCCCTCTCGTTCCCACAAAACCGCCTATCTGTGCCCCGAACTATCGAGTCCCCAATTATTATTGCTCTGCTCTTCTCCACCCTTCCCTTCTGAGTAGCGGGGACAGGCTCCGTGCCAGAGGCCTGAGCCCCGTTACTTACCCCTGGTAAGTCGTCCCCCCCACAAGTATCCAAAACGGTATACTTGTTCTTGAGGGGAACGACCACAGGGGGTCCCTGCACTGGCTGCTTCCTCCCAGTCCCCCTCACTGTCACCCATCTATCTGCCATCTCTGTTCTTTCCTCAATCCTATACAACTCTCTTATTCTCTGTAAGTAGCACAATTCCATAAAATACCCCATGCCTGCGTAAACTGACCCAATCCAACAGTGAGAAGCCTCCCTGTCCTTTCGATCACCTGTAGTCCCTTCAGATCTCCCTGTATCTTCTCTGACTCCATTGAATACAGCCTATCCCATGTTATAACTCCTCTAACTCATATATTACTCCCCATCACTGTGATATTCTTCAGTTACTGCAATTCTCATTCTTTATCTCCAGAGCTTCCAATCCCCCTGATCAATGTAAGGTTTTGATCCTCTGCAGCATGTTTATCAGCTGGAGCAGCCTCCAACTAATCAACGCATCCTGTTGCTGTAACCTCCTCAAATTCTACAGCTCACTGTCTTTGTAATATCTTCCAGTATCTGCAACCCTCTCGATTTTTGTAACCCACTCCAGAACAGCACTCTACATCTCTGTGTAACTGATGGGAATGCTGTAAACCTGCCTTCACAGTCCTCAGTAACTCTCTGAACTCCTGCAGCTCGACTACCCTCAGTATCTCTGGCTCCTCCAATCCCTACACTTCTCCCTGGCTGTGTGAACTGATCCAGCCCCTTCAAACCTCCCTATCTCACTCACTCCTGAAGCTCCAACCTTTGTCCATGTCACTGTAATTCGAGCACCAACAATCCTCCCAGTCTCTATAAACTCCTGCAGCTCCAACTACAACCCCTACCTGTGTACTCTCCAGTCCCTCCAATCCTCCCTTTCTCTATCAACTCCTGTAGCTCCAATACTACCCCATCTGTCTACTCTCCAGTGCCTTTAACACTCCCTTTCTCGAAAAACTTCTGTAGCTCCAACTACTACTGTGTGCAATCTCAAATCCCTATATTCCTCCCAATCTCTGTAAATCCTTCAGAACTGATAATCCTTGACATCTTTCAGCCAGCCAACCATCTGATCTCTAACCACGAACACTGATCTCAAACCACCGAACTCTGTAACATCCTCCAGTCTCTACAGCCCAGCTTTTCTCTATTGGCTTCTCTGGTAACTGTATTCCCCTTCATCTCCGGTTACAGATCCTTGCTCAGTGAAACAATGTCTCAGTACCAAATCTGTAAGAACACAAGAATCTTTGGTGTATCAATATATTTGTCTCATTTTCTAAATTTTAACGACTGCAAGTTCAACCTTCTTCACCTCTTCTTCTCAATATTCCTCCATTTTGAAGATCAGCCTGGTGAACCTTCTCTGGGCTGCCTCCAATGCAAGGATATTTTCCCTCCAGATAGGGGACCAAACCTGTTCACCGTATTCTCAGTGTGGACCGACTGGAGTCCTCTATATTTATTACAAGCCTTCCCTATTTTTATTCTCCATTCCCTTTGAAATCAATTCCATTTACATTCTCTATGTCCTTCTGTCCCTGTATGCTACCTTTCTGAGATTTATACACCAGGATTCCCAGGTTAGGCCATAGCGTAGCTTTCTGCAGTTGATCTGAAACCAAGAGCTGACAGCAATAATCACGAAAGTACTGGAATGTATGTTAAACGATATGCCAGAAATACTAACTGCACACTTAGAAACTTATGGAATAAGCGCAGTCCGTAAGACCATCATGTAAAGGGGTACAATTAGACCATTCAATCCATCAGGTCTATTCCACTATTCGATTGTGTATGAATTGTTTCTTAACCCCACTCTCTCACTCCCTGTAACCCTTGATCTCCTTATTCATCTAGAACCTGCTTATCTCTGAGTAAGATACACTGAATCACTTCGCATCCACAGTCCCATGAGGCAGTGAGTTCCACAGATCCATCACCCTCTGGCTGAATAAATTCCTCCACATCTCTGTTCTAAAGGCTCCTCCCTTCACTCTGAAGCTGTGCCCTTGGCCCCGAGTCTCTCCTGCTCGTGGAAACATCTTGCCCACGTCCACTCCATCCAGGCCCCTCAGTATTCTGTAAGTTTGAATGAGATTCTGCCGCCGCCTCTGAAACTTCATCAAGTGCAGACCCAGAGACTTTACCTGCTCCTCCTATGACACGAATGTCATCCCTGAAATCTTTCTTGGAAACCCATTTCTCGTACCCCTTCACATCTTTTGTTTAGACTCTTAATGAATAAAGTGTTGAGTGTAGTCCCAACACTGACCCCTGCGGAGCTCCCCCATCACCAGTTCCCATGGTGAAAAAGACTCCTTTCTTCACACTCTCTGCCTTGTGCCAATCAGACAAATCCTCTATCCATGTTCAACATGTTGTTGTGAAACGGAAATGTCATTTCACACCCACTGCTGGATTTATTTTTCTGTCTGGCTGTAAACAGCAGAGTTTCCCCATTACCTTCCCATCTGTAATTCCCTGGAGAAGGTGGTGGGGAGCTGCCTTCCTGACCCATTGCAGTCCTTTGGGTGTAGGGACAGACACAGTGCTGGGAGGATGGAGCATGGCTTGGAGGGCACCTTGGAAATGCTGGTATTCCCGTGCACCTGGAGCTCCTGTCCTTCCAGGGTATAGTGGTTCCGGGTTTGTAAAGTGCCGTTGAAAGGGCCTTCCTGAGTGACCTCAGTGCTACTTGTAGATCTTTTATTCGTCCATTCATTCATGCACATGTGCTTTGTTGGCTTGGCCAGCATTTATTATTGATTTGGAGTTGTCCCTGAGAAGGTGGTGGTGAGCTGCCTTCCTGAACCACTGCACCAGCCGATAGAACTGTTGTTATCCGTGTAGCCTCCAGCAGGCGCTACAACACTCCTCATGTCTCTAACTACACACAGACAATGCAGCTCTCCCTTTTATATCTGGCATCCTCCCCGATTTATAACTCTTATAGTTCCTCACACTATCTCACCTCTTCCATTCCCATCTGTGCCTGAGATCTCTAAAATTTCTTTATTCTTGTTTAAATTTCTGATCACCTAAAATCTCTCCCTTTTAAAATTTGTAACCCCTTCAGCTTCTGTAACTCTCCATATAACTGTAATCAATGACAGCACAGGTTCCCTTCCTTAAATCTCGATAATTACAATGGTTGCGTGTGGTAAATCGGAACTTTTCATCCTCCTTATCTATCTCGGGACTTCCAGCCCCCACAATCCCACTATTTGGAATGCTCCCATTTTCTTCAAATCCTCATGTCCTGAGGGTCCTTGAACACCACCAGTGCTCCAAAAGTTTATACTCCCCCCAGTTACTGCAAGTCTTCTAACTCTGTAATATCCAACAGTCTCCAGTACCATACAACACTTGCTGGCTCTCAATTTGTATTTGTTGAAGTCTACACATCTCTGTAAGCAGCACAGAAAAAGTACTTTTGACTCTGCATAGCTCCGTCATGAACAAACTACTATCTCTATTTCCTTCGCCTTCTTCAGTGTCTGCAACTCTCACTGTATCTTCCAATAACCTGCTTTCGACACTGCAGGTCTGCCATGCTCCACAGATAACCTGTTCCAGCCCATATAGCTCACTCAATCACTGTAACACCCTCTGCTCTGTCTAATCCTCCTCTTCCCCACTGTCTTCCAGGCACATCAGCGATTCTGTAAGGCAGCAGTGCGGAATGGGATGTTATAAATCTTAGCTGAGGCTTGAGGCCTACCATTACCTGGGAGTCACAAAGGGAGAGAACCTGAGAGAGTGCAGCACAGAGCGGGAGAACATTAATCAGTAGCGAGGATCGAGGCCGACTAGGACTCGGAGTTGGAGAAGCAGCAGAGCAGGAGGCTCGAAATCAGCACCGAGTCACAGAGGGAGTGACCATGTGAGGGAGCAACGTGGAGCAGGAGCGTGAGGCTCACTCACACTTGGGAGTTACAGAGGCAGCAAAGTGGGAGGATATAAATCATCATTGAGGATCATGGCCTAATTGTGCCTGGGAGTCACAGAGACAGTGACCCTGTGAGGGAGCAGAGTGGAGTGGGAGCTGGAGGGTTACACGTCCCTGGGAGTCACAGAGACGGTGACCCTGTGAGGGAGCAGAGTGGAGTGGGAGCTGGAGGATTACATGTACCTGGGAGTCAGAGAGATAACCTTCTGCTGCTGGGACGGGCCTGCACTGAGTTTGGAAGAAGTACAAGAGCCTTCACAGAAAAGGCTGTAAATTCATTGGCAGATAATACACCGTTATTAGCGCCTGTCAGTGAATTGGTAGAAGTTAGCAAATTTGTTTTTTCAACTTCTGAAATAAGGACTGAACTCAGAAATAAGAGGGAGAAGTGAAATTCTGAGCCAATATATTATATATTACCCTCAGTAAGCCACAGTTGTATAAGGGAGTTAACCAGATTGTTATTTTTTCCCTGATGTTAATTTAATTCTAAGTAATTAATTAAGTTACTCTCGACATGTTTCATTTTAAGACATGACAAGACATGTTTGTTCGATGGAAAATCTGTTCTGTTACGTTGGGAAGTCATAGCCCCTGCTCGTGTCCTAGATGAACACTGGGTCATGGAACTCAGATAGTAACTAGAGACTCTATGGGGCATCTGTGATACTGAGAGTTAGGTGGATAGCTCACACAGAGAGCAGATCAAACTGCAGACATGACAGCCAAGAAGAAGAAAGGGAATAGGGGACTAGACTATCCATCTAACTAGTACAGCCTGGACCGTATGTGACTTCACTTTCTCAATCAGCGTACCATGGGGAACCCTATCAAACGCCTTACTAAAGTCCATGTATATGACATCTAATGACAGTCACTCAACAAGAAACTTTGTCACTTCCTCAAAGAATTCTGTTAAGTTGGCAAGACATGACATTCCCTGCTCAAAACTATGTTGCCCATCACTGATGAGCACATTTTCTTCCAACTGGGAATACATCCTATTCCTCAGTATTTCTCCAGCAGCTTCCATACCACTAACGTCAGGGTCGCCATTCTTAAACAAGGGAACACCATTAGCAATTTCCCAGTACTACGGGATTTCACCCGTGTTCAAAGATGCTGCAAAGATATCTGCTATGGTCCCACCTGTTTCCTCTCTCATCCAAGATCCCATCCGGACCTGGGAACCTGGTACCTTAATGTCTTTTAGAATAACCAACACTTCCTTATTTCAGCTTGACCTAGAGGAATCAAGCATCCATACCTAATCTCAACATTTCTTCTTGGTGAATAGTGATATCACGTGCTCATTAATAATCTCACCCATTTCTTCTGACTCCATGCATAACTTTCCTCCTTTGTCCTTGAGTGGTCCAACCCTTCCTCTAGTTACCCTCTTACTATTGATATATGAATTAAAGTCTTTGGGATTTTCCAAAATCATGTTTGCTAAATATATCTCATGACCCCTTTTAGCCCTCTTAATTCCTTGTTTCATATTGGTCCTACATTCCCGATTTTCTGCCCAAGCTTTGTCTGTCTTCAGTCGTCTAGACCTTATGTACACTTCCTTTTTCCACTAAGCTAGTCTCACAGTTTCACCTGTTATCCATGGTTCCCTAAACTTGCCATTCCTACCCCTCATTTCCACAGAAGCATATCTGACCTCAACTCTAATCAACCTCTCTTTAAAAGCTTCCCACGTATCAAATGTGGATTTACCTTCAAACAACTGCTCCCAATCTATATTCCTCAACTTCTGCTGAATTTTGGTATAGTTGGCCTTCCCCCAATTTAGCACTCTTCCTTTAGGACAACTGTTGTCTTTGTCCTTGCGTATTCTATAACGTATGGACTAGTGATCAATAGTCCCAAAGTTATCCCCAACTGAAACTTCAACCACCTGGCCAGGCTCATTCCCCAGCATCAGGACAAAAATGGCTCTTTCCTGAGTTGGACTGTTTACATACTGCTCAAAAATCCCTCCTGGCTGCTCCTTACAAATTCTGCTCCATCCAGTCCTCTAATATTAAGTGAACCCCAGTCAATGTTGCGAAAATAAAATCGCCTTTCACCACCACCATGTTGCTCCCACATCTTTCCATGATTGTTTCCATATTTGTACTTTCATCTCACGCTCACTGTTGGGAGGCCCCAATATTGTTTCTGCATCCTTCCTATTTCTGAGCTCTACCCTTATTGCCTCACTGTTTGAGTCCTCCATAGTGCCCTCCTTCAGCACAGCTGTGGTATCCTCTTTGACCAGTAATGCAACTCCTATACCCCTTTTACCCCCTTGTTTATCCCACCTGAAGCATTGATATCTTGGGATATTTACTTGCCAATCATGCCCTTCCCTCAACCAAGTATCATTAATAGCAATAATATCAACTCCAAGGTACTAATCCAAGCCCTGTGTTTATCTGCACATACTACACTTCTTGCATTAAAACAAATGCACCTCAGATAACCTGTCCCTTTGTGTTCATCATCTACTCCCTGCCGACTCTTCCACTTACTCACGCTGTCTTCATTATCTATTTCCTTACAGGCTGCAGTTGTTATTTCCTTAATATCGACTCAGCTCCTCATTTGGTTCCCATCCCTCTACAACATTAGTTTGAACCCTCTGAAGCAGCATTAGTGAAAGTACCCCGAACGACATTATTTCCATTCCAGCTCAGGTGTAGGCTGTCCAATTTGTAATAGTCCCTCCTCCCAGATAACCAGTCCCAATGTCCCAAAAATTAGAACTCCTCCCTCCTGCACCATCTCTCATTCCTACTCTGACTAGCACGTGGCATTAGTAGCCATCCTGAGCTTACAACCTCTGAGGTCCTACTTCTTAACTTGACTCCTAACTGCCTAAATTCTGTTTGTAGGACCTCATCCTGATTTTTAAAATCTATATCATTGGTGCCTACATGCACCATGAAAACTGGATATTCACCCTTCCCCTTCAGGATGTTCTGCAGTCGATCCAAGGCATTACTGTCCCTTGCACCTGGAAGGCAACATACCATTCTGGAGTCTTGACTTCGAACAGAAAAATGCTTATCTACTCCTTTTACAATTGAATCCCCTTTGACTTAGCCCTTCCAGTATTTTTCCCGCCCTTCTGAACAGCAGGTCCAACCACGGTGCATTTAACGGGGCTACTGCTGTCTTCTCCTGGTGAGCCATCTCTCCAAACAGTATCCAAAGCAGTATACCTGCTAAGGAGAGAGGTGTCCGCAGGGGACACCTGCAGTGCCTTCCTGCTCTTTCTCCGCTTTTGGTCACCAATTCCCTTTCTCCTTCAGCAATCCTAATCTCTGATGTGATCAGTTCACTGAATGTGCTATCTACAACCTCCTCCGCATTGTATGCGCTCCAAGGTGAGTCCATCGCCGCTCCAGAGCCATCATCGCGTCTATGCGTTCTTCATAAGAAGTGTCTTTGGTGCGAGGATCAGGGATGTCTCCGAGCATGCTCGGGGCATACTGAAGGGGAGGCTGAACAGCCAGTGGCTATGGTACACATTGGTACCAATGACATTGGCAGGAAACGTGACAAGATCCTGCAAGGAGAGTGCAGGGATATGGACACACATCCTGCACGTGAACAGGGACAGCAGCTGTGTCCCTGAGCTCCCACAATGAGCAAATGGAGCATAACATGGCTCTGAGATCTCCTATCATTTTCACTCTAAAGCATAACTTGGTCTTAAATTAGATAAACGGAAAAGGAAAGGGTTTTCTTTAACTAATCACAGGATTAAAAAAAAAGAAGAGAAGCACCTTATCCACGCAGTACAGAGTTCTTTTGCTTTGGTTAGATGAGGAGTTCGGGGTGGGAGACATTACACGTGTAGTATCTCACGTTCAATCGCTGGCAAAATATGTCAGATCACTTACCCTCCCAGTGCACAATTCGTCCTCTCCCACTCCGCTCCTCGCTCTCACCGCTGCTGCAAATGGAGGCCTGATGCTCCAGGTAAGTCTGTTTTTAGTGGGAAATTAACCTTCCCAGAAACCCCCTGGTCCGAGCCCCTCACCCCCACCCCCCACCTCTCTCTAACTCCTCCCAAAAGATAATGCACAAAACATGCAAACATGTCTTTTATTCATGGATTGGCAAAGTGAACAAATGACAATTATGGACCAAACAAAAATAATTTAATGGATATTTGCTGTGGTTCTTGAATTACAAAATATTTGGATTTTTAATAAGAAAATAAATTCAGGTTTTTTTTTCAGATCTGAGTTGGATACGTTTTGATCAGTATGTGATCATCATTTGTGTCAAAACCAGAAGTTACTGGGAATGCTCAGAAGTACTGGCAGTATCTGTGGTGCGAAAGCAGAATCCATATATGGTAGTAGACTGGCTCTGGCCAGGTTAATACGCTCATAGTGTTCAGGGATGTGTAGGTTAGGTGTATTAGTCAGGGATAAATATAGAGTATGAGAATAGGCTAACGGGTCTGGGTGGGTTAATCTTTGGAGGGTCAGTGTGGGCATATTGGCCCAAATGGCCGTTTTCCACAATATAGGGATTCGACGATTCTACGCATTCTTCATAAAAAGTGTCTTTGGTGCGAGGATCAGGGATGTCTCAGAGAATGCTCAGGGCATACTGAAGGGGAGGGTTTACAGCCAGTGGTACACATTGGTATCAATAACATTGGCAGGAAATGTGACAAGATCCTGCAAGGAGAGTGCAGGGAGATTGGCCTGAGTGGAAACGCAGGATATCCAGTGTTGTAATCTTGGGTTACTCCTCGTGCTAGGTGGAAGTGGGATAAGGAAGATGAAGAGAGAAAACATTAATATGTGGTTGAAGAACTGGTTCAGGAAGAGGGTTTCAGGTTTATGGATCATTGCGATTTTGTCCAGGGCAGGTGGGACCTGTAAAAAAAAGACAGGGTCCATTTTAACTGGAGGGACACCAACATCCTGGCAGGGAGGTTTGATGATGCATCTTGAGTGGAGTTAAATGAATAATGCAGGAGACTGAAAACCAGAGCAGCAGGACAGCAAGTGAGCTGAAATTAGAGTTTAATAGAATAGACAGGCAGGGCCAGTCTAATGACTATGCTGAGGAAAATAATCATAGCAATTTTAAAAATGTGAGTGGAAATGATAGGTTCAGTATTATCGGAGATCAAAAAATAAGAATGGAATGTGTGGAGTGCACCAAACGTATTCAAGGAGATAAACCAATCCAATAGAACTTACGTAAATACCTTGTACCTGAATGCATGGAATATTTGGAAAAAATGACAGCACAAACAGAGTTATAACGATACGGCCTGGTGGGGCCTACAGAAAGGTGGTTACAGGAAGGTCAGTGTTGGGAAGTGAAATGTCCAAGTGTACTCATTACTCAGACAAGAACGTACAGCAGGTTGAGTTGCTGCATTGATTAAGAATGATATCAAGGCTGCATTGAAATGACATTAGCGCGAGGGACCAAAATGACAAATCAATTTGGATCCAAATAAAGCACATGGAAGCAAACCTGCTTCTAGGAGTAATTTCATGCCACAATACTCCCATCCTCCAAACATACTTTCAAAAACCAGGGAATACCAATGGCTTGTGAGAAGGGCACAAGAGTGAGCAATCTGTGTATGCATATTGGCTTAATTACTCAATTTGGCAAGGGTAGCCTCAAATAAGGATGCGCAGAATGTATGAGGGATTATTACTGAGAACAACAAACCAGAAAACTGGCTTTTAGATTTGGTGTGAATAATAAGGAAGGAGTGATAAATCATCTTATAGTCGAGGATCCTCTAGAAAGAGTGACCGTAACATGCTGGAGTTTCACATTCAGATTCAAAGATACAAGGGTTTTAGTATCAGGCAGTGATAATTATGTGGAAGGATTGGCCTGAGTGGACTCGAAAAAATAACATTGAAGGGCAGAACATTTGAAGAACAATGGCAAATACTTAGGAAGATAGTACAAACACATCATTTAAAGTTTATTCCTGAGTGGAAGAGGAATTGTGAGAAAAGATAAAACGTCATTCACACCTTAACAAAGAAGATTATGATAAGATGAAAGTGATGTCCTGGTGGTATTATCGCCAACTGCTGATTCAGCGATCAAGATCATATTCTAGGAACTCAGATTCAAATGCCACCATTGCAAATGCTGGAATCTAAATTCAACATCAATCTGCAATTAAGCTTTACAGATTAATGGTGAGATCACTTTCACTTCAAAATTATCTCTCCTTTGTATTGAGCACTCGAGTAAGGGGAAGAGCTGCTCTCTGTTCAAACTGTCCATAAACCTCATGCTCTTAAATACCTCAATCAGGAACCCCTTCAACCTCCTCTGCTTTAAAAACATCTAACCCCTCATCATAGTTTGAGTATTCTCTCGTCTTGTTACTTCTGAAATGTATCACCTCACATTTATCAGTCAAATCTCATCAGCCATTGAACTAGCCACCTGAACAAACCATTTATATCATCTTTAAACTAACATGTTCCTCCTCACTGTGAACCACCCACCTAACCTTTGTGTCATCCATAACATTATTTATCATTCCCCCCAAAATCCATCCCTCACATTCTCATCATCATCACTTATGAAGCTCACAGATAAGACTTGTCTTATGTCTTCTGTTCTTCAGATGTTGTTCAAACGAGAAGAATTAAGAATTTCAGTCTCTTGTTCTTCCTATTTTTGGTGAATTTACAGCAGTGGAGGTCCTTTTATGAGAGAGCCACAGATTTGCTTTGGACATGCAGCTGAATTCTCCTTTTATCCTATTATTCTCTGTATGTTTCATTCATAATGCTTGCATGTGTTTAATATTGGACTAGGTCGGGCTTACTTCATTTGCAACATTTGTATTTTACGTGGACCTGGATAATTTTCTTTGTAATATTCCCTGCAATACTCAGAGCTGAAGGAATTTTTCATCTGCAGGATGGGCACAGGCTCATATGATTGCTTGAAAGAGCTGGAGAGATGAGGCTAAAGATTAAATTAAATGCTGCACATATACACACGGTAGTAGATCAAATCATATCGCCAAGTCTACCCTGCATTTGAAACAAATTATTAGAACATATGCCCACTCTTCTTTAAATTGTAAAAAAAAGTTTTAATACGTGTTCTTACAGCAGTATGGATTTTACAGCTGCTCGTGGGATTGCATGCATAGCTAAAGATTAATTATAGTTTTTTATTCAATTTAATATAGTTCATATAGTTTATTAATATAAGATTATTTTTCCAATTTGTTTTATTAAAATTCAAAAACAAACCAAAAAAACAAGCAAAATAATTTTTTTCTCGAACGAACATTGTTTTAACGAGCTTTTCAAGGGGAGGGGGGGATTTACAAAACAAACTAGAAAAGTCTATATATGTTTCAAAAGTCATCGTCTTTAGTTTTAAATGCGAAAGTTTTTTTTTGTTTCAAAAACTATTTTTAAATAGGAAGATGTGCCTTTATTCTGGAGAGTCCGACACGCGTTCAGCTCTGGAGAAGACCTTTTTCTTCGAGAAATTTATTGAAGAGGAATATTTTTTGTTGGGTTAGTTTTCCAAATGGTTGATATTATTTATTTTTTATATGTTTGATAAGTATACGGATGTATTTTCTATTTTAATGTCATGAAAAATTCTGTTTATAGGCATAATAATATTAAGGCCAGATATATAAGTTAGAGAGGGAGATATCTGGAAGTTGTTATGCAACAAAATCAGTCAGATAGCTGGGTGACTGTCAGGACAAGTAAGAAGGTAGTTCAACAATCTCCGGTGGCTATTCCTTTATCAAACAGATGTCCAGCTTTTGGAATTGATGAAGGGGTTAGTCTCTCTGAGGAAAATGGAAGAGCCATCGGTTATTGGAATGTTGGAAAAATTCTTATGCCTAGGCAGCAATTGAGAAGATTTTGTATATTTATTGGGACAGGGATCTCTCCTTTCAAGGGCATAAACAGGAGATTCTGTGGCAGTGAGTGAAAATTTAGGATAGTTTATTGGTTTCGCCGTACTAGGATTAAGAACGTCTCCGAAGGTCTCAAGCATATTGTTAAAGGTGTGATTTAGAAGCCAGAAATTATTGTATATATTGGTATGAATGACATTTTTAGGGAAAAGATTAAAACAGTCCGGAGGGAATTACAGAGGTGATGTAGAGGATTAAAAAGAAAACCTTAAAATAGCAATTTCTGGTTTGCTCCCAATGATAAATTCAAGCGGGGAAGGGAAAATAAAGGTTAAAGGAGAAAAATCAATGCATGAAGAGCTGCTGTGTTGTTGACCGATTCAGATTTTTGGGAGATTGGAAAGTCTTTTGGAATAGAAAAGGCCTGTTCCAAAAGGATTGATCTAATCTAAACGGGAAAGCCACCGATATCTTCACAGGGAGATTTGCTCATCCTATAAAGGCAGACTTTATATTGACAGAGGATGCAAGTGGAGGTACTCTAAGTAGCAGTGTAAATTGTTGGATGGCTGGAGAAATCTCTGAATATGATGAGAACATGCCAGTTAGAAAAGAAAGATGAGAGAATCAGATTATATAGTAATTCTGAAGAACTAAAATGCATTTACTTTAGTGCAATGGGATTTACAGAGAAGGCTAATCTCCTCAGCGCATGTTTCAGAACATGGGATTGGGATATCAAAGCTATTATAGGAACTTGGGTGAAAGATGTTCAAGATCTTTCAATAAGAACAGGCAAGACGGTAAAAGAGGAGGAGGTGTGGTCTTTTTAGCCAAGTATAGTATAATGCTGGCTCTGAGAACTTTTGCTGAGGACTCGTCTACTGATGTAGTGTGGGCTGAGGTTAGAAACAGGAGAGGAGAGGTCACACTGCTTGAAGATTTTTTTTGTAGCCTCTGCAGAGTTCCAGGGAGGTGGAAGTGAGGATTATCAAAATCATTCTGAGTAGGAGTGAAAGAAACAGTGCGGTCGTTATGGGGGACTTTAACTTTCCTAACATTGACTGGAAATGCTATAACTCTCGTACATCGGATGGATCAGTTATTGACCAACGTGTACAGGAGAGTTTCCTGACATAGTATGTCGAAGAGCCGACAAGAGGGGAGGCCACAATGGATCTGGTGCTTGGCAGTGAGCCAGGCCAAGTGTTTGATTTAGTTGTAGTTGAACACTTTGGAGAGAGTGACCATAATTCAGTTGTGTTTAGTTTAGCGATGGAAAGGGATAGATACATGCCACAGGTCAAGAGTTATCGATGGGTAAGGGCAATTATAATGTGATTAGACAAGAATTAGGATGCATAGAATGGGGTAGCAAAATACAGGGGATGCAGACAGTGGAAATGTGGAGCTGGTTTCAGGAACAGTTATTGTGTGTCCTTGATAGGTCTGTCCCTGTCATACAGGGAAGAAGTGATAAGGTAAGGGAACCATGGTTTACAACAGAAATTGCATCTTTTGTTCAGAAGAAGAAGGAGGCTTATGTGTTGATGAGGCAAGATGGTTCAGATGAGGCGATGGATAGTTACAGATCAGCTCGGAAGGATTTAAAGAGAGAGTTAAGAAGAGAATAGAGAGGACACTAGCAGTCTTTAGCAAATAGAATAGAGGAGAACCCTAAAGCTTTCTAGAGGTATGTGAGGAATAAAAGGATGATTAAGGTGGGAATATGGCCAGTCAAAGACAGAAGCGGGAAGTTGAGTGTGGACCTTGTGGCGATCAGAGAGTTGCTAATTGGACATTTCTTATCGGTTTTCACTCAGGAAAAGGAGAAGATTGTCGAGGAGAAGAATGAAGTATGAGATATTAGACTAGAAAGAATCGAGGTTAGTTACGAACAGGTGTTATCAATTCTGGAAGGAGTGAAAATAGAGAAACCCCCTGGACTGAATGGGATTTATCCAAGGATTCTCTGGGAAGCTACGGAGGAGATAGCAGAGCCTTTGGCTTTGATATTTGAGTCATCATTGCCTACAGGTTTGATACCAGAGGACTGGAGGATTGCAAATGTTGTGCCCTTGTTCACGAAGGGTAGTAGAGATGACCCAAGCAATTATAGACCAATGAGCCTTGCTTCTGTTGTAGGAAATGTTTTGGAAAGGATTATAAGTGATAAGATTTAAATCATCTAGTAAGCAACAATTTGATTTCAGATAGTCAATATGGTTTCATCAAAAGCAGGTCATTTCTCACAAATCTTATTGATTTTTGTTTGAGAAGGTGACCAACCATGTAGGTGAGGGTAGGGCAGTTGACGTGGTATACATGGACTTCAGTAAAGCCTTTGATAACGTTCCACATGGTAGGCTGTTGGAGAAAATGCAGAGGCGTGGAATCGACGGTGATTTAGCAGTTTGGATTTGAAACTAGCTTTCTGAAAGAAGGCAGCGAGTGGTGGTTGATAGAAAATATTCAGCCTGGAGTCCGTTTACTAGTGGTGTGCCACAAGGGTCTGATTTGGGACCACTAATGTTTGTCATTTTTATAAATGACTTAGACGCAGGCACAGGTGAATGAATTAGTAAATTTGCAGACAACACTAAAGTCAGTGAAGTTGTGGGCAGTTTGGAAGAATGTTACAGGTTGCAGGGGACTTGGATAAACAGCAGAATTGGTCTGAGAGGTGGCAAATGGAGTTCAATCCAGCTAAATGTGAGGTGATGCACTTTGGGAAGAATAACAGAAAGGCAGAGTACTGGGTTAATGGAAAGATTCTTGGTAGTGTGGATGTGCAGAGTGATCTTGGAGTCCATGTAAATAGATCCCTGAAAGTTGCCACCCAGGTTGATAGTGCTGTGAAGGCGGCATACGGTTTGTTAGGTTTCATTCGTAGTGGGATTGAGTTCTGGAGCCGCAATATCATGCTGCAACTATACAGAACGCTGGTGCGGCGATATTGGAATATTGTGTATAGTTTTGGTAGCCCCATTACAAAAAGGATGTGGATGTCTTGGAAAAGGTGCAGAGGAGATGTACCAGGATGCTGCCAGATCTGGAGGGAAGGTCGCATGAGGAAAGGCTGAGAGACTTGGGTCTGTTCTCATTGGAAAAAAGAATGCTAAGAGGGAATTTGTTAGAGACATACAAGATGATCAGAGGATGAGATGGGTAGACAGTTAAAGTCTTTTTGCTAGGATGTTGACGCCAGCATATATGAGGGGACATAGCTACAAATTGAGGGGTGATAGATTTCAGACAGATGTCAGAGACAGGTTTGTTTCACAGAGCGACGTAAGGGCTTGGAATGCCTGACCTGCTAATGTAATCAACTCAGCCACATTAGGGGGATTTAAGCCATCCTTAGATAAGCACAGTGATGATTTTGGGATAGTGTAGGGAACGAGCTGAGAATACTTCAAAGGTCGGCGCATCATAGAGGGCCTAATGGCCGATTCTGCGCTGTATTGTTCTGTGTTCTATGCTTTTTGTTCTAAGAGTGGTAATTCAATCTTCCAGGTGTTAGATGCTATAGAAAGGACAGAAAAGGAGACATGGGGTGGAGGAGCAGTGGGGGGCAAGGCTGTCAGTTTTGATTAAGGAATAAATTATTGCTCTAACTAGGGGAGATATTACTAAAAATGTGTTCAGTTAAAATATATGGGTAGAAATTTAAGATAAGAAAGTAAAGAACACTTTGAAGAGATTGTGCGAAGTGCTCGTTTGTGACAAATCGTCCAGTGCAGATATATTGGTAGAAATTAAAAGTCAGAAAGAAAAGAACATGTTGATGGAATTGTACTCTATGCTCCCCAATAGTAAGGAAGAAATTAAGAACAAATATGTAGGGAGATCTCAGATATATGTAAACTTAATAAGATTGTAATAATGAGGGGATTTTAAATTTCCAAAACTTGACTGTTACTACCTTCGTGTTAAAGGTTTGGACGATGAAGAATTTGTCAAATGTTTTCAAGAAAATTTTCTTTATCAATATGTGGTTGCTCCAAATAGAGAAGGAACAAAATTAGACCTTATTTTGTGCAATATCAGGGCAAGTGACTAAAGTAAAAGTGGAGGAATATGATGGCTGTTGCGAACATAACTCTATTCATTTCAGAATGGTTATGGAAAAGGATAAGCCTTCCATTAATATTATCTTTTTAATTGGAGTACCATAAACTTTAATGGCATGAGACAATGACCTTCCAAGTTTGATTGAAGGAGATTGTTAGCAGGTGAAGAGAACGTGTGACTCGTGGAAGACATTCAAAGGTACGATGATGAGAACTGAGAGGCATTATGTTCTTGTTAGTGTGAAGGGTAACTCTGATAAGAATAAGGAACAATGGATGACTAAAGGTATTGAAGCTCTTCTCAAGAATAAAAGGGAATCTTAATTTAGATATAGACAACTTTAATCAATCGAATCTCTTAAACTATATAAAGCGTGTTGGACATTACTTCGAGAGAAATGAGGAAAGCAAAAAGGGGACATGAGATAGCATGGACAGATAAAGTTCAGAATAAACTAAATATATTGTACAAATATGTTAAGAGCAAGAGGGTAACCAGGGAGAGGGCAAGGCCTCTTAAAGATTAAGGAGGACATCTTTGTGTTGTACCACAGCAGATGGGGAATACAATCATTCCATTCCCAGTGCATCAGACAGCGGCAAACACACACCATTGTCTGCACCTCACAATCATCCAGATTGAACTCTCTCTGCTATTTGTCAGCCTATTGACCCATTTGATCAAGATCCTTTTGTAATCTTAGAAAGGCTTCTTCACTGTCCACTGTGCCACCAGTTTTGGTGTCATCCGCAAACTTACTAACCATGCTCTTTATATTGTCATCCAAATCATTTACATAAATGACCGAACAATGAAATCCCAGAATGAACCTCTGTGGAACACTGCTGGTCACATGCCTCAGTCTGAAAAGCAACCACCCACCATTCCTCTCTGTGGCCTGTTGTGATGCCAATTGAAAGTGTTGGAGATAAACTCAGCAGTTCTGGCAGCATTGGAACAGAGAGAAACAAAATTAACTATCTTGAGACCAGTATGACTTGCTCAGAACAGGTTCGTATCGACCTCAATCCGTTAACATTGTTTCTCTCTCCATATCCTGCCTTATCTGTTGCACTTCTCTACTATTTTGTGCTTGGATGTCTGATTTCCATTATCTCTAATCTGTTACTTTTCTGGATGGGTCTAGATGTTATATTTGAACAATTTGCTCCATTCCTGTTCCCGTGACTTGTGCCGGTGACACTTGTATTAAACTGGATTCTGTTTCTTCTTCAAGATCTAAAAATAACTTTTTTTGCCAAGGTCCACTTAAATGCGTGAATCTCAACACATTTATTTTGATTTGAAAGACATTTTAGAGATAGCTACACTTTATGAAACAAAAAATGTGTTGCTGGAAAAGCGCAGCAGGTCAGACAGAATCAATGGAGCAGGAGAATTGACGTTTCAGGCATAAGCCCTTTTCCAGCAACACACTTTTAAGCTCTGATCTCCAGCATCTGCAGTCCTCACTTCCACACTTTATGAAACAACAGGAATAGATTATTGATGATAACATCATTCATGTCCTTTATTAATAAGCTTGTCCTCACATGCTCTGAAAGCTTTTAAATACATTTCGCAGATTAATTACAGCAAAGGTGGTGGTCACTCAGACTATTATCTCAATACCAGTTCTGAATGAGCAATATACCCACTCTTATTCTGCAGTCACTCCCTGTAACCCCACTCATGTTGTTATGTGTCTGTTTTTTAAATTCTGAATATCCTGTTCAGATAAACAATCTTATCAACCTGTATAGCCTATGATTGAATACTCTATATGTAAATTATAATTCCATCCATCACGTTTAAAATTGCCTTTTCTATTCACATTGTCGTTCAGCATTCCATCGCCCAAATGTCATCTGTTCTATCACTCTGCATTGCATTTCATTCCATTTGTGAGAAAGAATGAGGGTTGATTGGGAGATGTTACTGTACTCCCCTCATGTCTGCTCAGCCACTGGCTCCAGTCCTTTCTGCCTCCTAGCCAATATCAGATTCGTTCCATCCCTGATGCATTAATCCTTGGGTTTTAATGAACAAGGTTGTTGCACATTGTTAAGGACAAGGCCAGACCCCTCAAATATTTTGAAGCACATAGCCCAGACCGTAACTGTGGTATTTGAAGGTAAGTATACAGTGCATATTCAATGAGGGAATTAGCTGGTCACACTGCCGAGTTTTTAACAAACAGCATTTATTTACGAAATTACGGAATGAAACAAAATGAACCGAAAACAGAATACCGAACAACTCATCCTATCCGAACCCAACAGGCTATCCCCACTAAAGGATGCTGTTCCAAAGTACATGCAACAATCCCAAAAAATCCCCTTAGCATAAAGAGTAAAAATAACTCAAAACGCTTACATGTTACAAAATCGGAAGGGCAGAAGGGGAGGGATAGCGTCCCGTTTCAACAGTGACCCTTACTCAACTAACCCCTGAACTGAACTGACCTGCACAACCAGAGAGCTGGCCACGCGCCCTTCATTGTGTCAGTTTTACTTGAAAGACTTGAAAGCCTTCTGCCCTAGGAATTATCTGTTCGGTATAAACAAAAGGGCCCCGGTGAAACATTCAAAATTCAGGAATGTTGGAAACTTGGGTCGTTTATAACGTCTCTGGGAAAAGAAAATCAAGGACAAGAAAACCTTGTAAAGGGACCAGCTTTGTGACAACATGTCACATTTGGCTTTGGACAGAGTTTAAAAAATGTAAGACTTACTGAATGAAGCCAATCAAATGTATTAATGTTGTGAATTTATATAAAACAGTGCAGAAACGCATTGTGTGTTGAAGATACAAAATTGCCTTATTGCAACGAGAGAAATACCCAGGCAAATCCACACTTCTTGTGTAATGGAGTGCAAATATGCCCACTGGAAATCTATTGGTTGATACCTGTTCTAGTGGAGGAGAGATCAGCATCGTAACGTCTTCATTATGTTTTTTTTTGGTGGGGGCAGGGATGTGGGGTTCAGGTGGTTACAGTATTGCAAACAGACAACACATCAGTGTTTCATTGTGTAATATTCTGAATAAGATTCTTGTCTGTTTAAAAATCTGTAGTCAACCTCGTTAAAGTACTCCGGGTAATTTTCATTGTACACTTACCGACACAAGTTTCAAAGTTATGCTCTGGGATGCCTGCTTAAGAATGCTCTGTGTGGTCTAGCCATAATATCTCGAAGATGGAACATGCCTCCTTGGGACTTGGTACAAACTAATCACTTTCCCTCCTCATGGTCAGCAAACCACGTTAACATAACAAATGTGCACCAATAGCAATGGAGCCAGGAGGGAAAACATGGAGCAGTCTGTCTTTGCAGTCTATACCTCATTGGTTTCACGTGTTGCAGGATCAATGACATCCTCGTATTTCAATGTAACAGTTAGGAGGGACTGAATGGCCTCTTCTGATCATGAGTCAGTGTCTCGAGGGACAAAATGTCTTACTCCTGGCCTGAGGGCAGAGGTTCAAGGACTTCAATGGGCAACCCATGGTTCCTGCCTACCAGCATGTTGTGCTGACTCGACTCTATCTTCCTGAATTATAGGAGACAAACAGGAGGAGGGAAGAACACAGCAACATCATGAGATATGAAAGTCAAAATTTAAGGTAAAACAGTTCTTCAGGACTGGGAGTGGGAGGTAGTGGGAGCTGCAGATAAAGAGGGAAGGGAATGGATGGGATGGGGAGAGCAGCGGGATGGTGAGGTATGGATACGTGGACACAGGTGATGGATGCAACTTGGTTGGGCGATGAGAGGGATGAATCCAGTTGGGAGCTGGAAGGCGGAGTGGTTAGGTGGAATGGAAGGGAGGAGTATGGGCAGAAAATGGAGTAAGGAGATGGGTAGTAAGGTTATTTCAAACTGGAGAACTCAATGTTACATCTTCCAGGTGGTAGGCTTGCCAGGCAGATGAGCTGTTGTTCCTCAAATTTGCGGTCTGCCTCACCAAGGCAACAGAGGAGGCCAGGGGTGATAATGTCGGAAAGGGAGTGGGAAGGGGAATTCAAATGGGCAGTGACTGGGAGGTCAGGTTGGCCCCTGCAGGCCCGGCTGTGATGCTCGGTGAAATGTGCACTTAGTTTATGTTCGGTCTCCCCAGTGTAGAAAAGACCACATCGGGAGCATCTGATGCAGTAAGCTCAGTTGGAAGAAAGGCAGGTGAACCTCTGTCTAACCTGCAAGTACTGTTTGAAACCCTTTAAGGAGGTGGAGGAGGTGGTGTGCCAGCAGGTGATGCATCTTTTGCGGTTGCAGGAGAAGGTACCTGGGGGTTATGGGGGAGATTGGTGTGGAGTGTGGCAGGATAACGAAGGGGACAGTCTTGTGGGAGATGTGCCAGGTGGTGGGATCCAAACCTAGTTTCCTGCATCTGGTGCACCCGATGTGGTCTCACTGCATCAGGAAGACCAAATGTAAATGAAGTGAATGATTTGAGAGTATTGCAGTCAGGCTTCTAAGGGCTGACCTGACCTCCCAATCACTTCGTATTTCAATTCTCTCCCCCCACCCCCCGCCAATCCCTTTCTGACATGGCCATCCTTGGCCTCCTCCATTGCCACAATGAACCAAACCAAAAACTGGAGGAACAAGACCTCATATGTCACTTGTGCAACCTCCACCCCGGGGACTCAACATTGAATTCTCCAATTTCAAATAACCTTCCTTCTAATCCTATGATCGCCTTCCCAGGCCTTCCCCTCCTTGCCTTCATCTGATCAACACTTGATCCAGCTACCAACTGGATTCAGTCCCCCCATCACCAACCGGCTGATACCCTTTATCTGTGTTCACTTATGCCCATCTCGCCACTCTGCCTCCTCCTCCTTCACACGCCCCTTTATCTATAGATCCCTTTACTCCTAACCCCAGTCCTGATGAAGAGTTATATCCTAGGCGTTGACTTCTCAACTTCTTGACGCTGCCTTGATTATTCTGTTCTTCCAGTCTCCTGCGTGTCTATTTTGGATTCAAAGCTGCTGTATTTTTTTAATTGTCTTCTTGTGGAATAGGCAGGAGAGAGGAAATGCGGTCCACATGTTTTTATCCAATAGTTTTGAAGGGCTGAATGGCTTTCTTATATTACTGTGAAACCAGCTAGAGTTGCAGTAAGGGTTCCTTTTTAACCATGGAGATGCTTAGTGCCCAGCAGTACTTTTGATTAATGTTACCTATACATTAACAACACAAGCTTGAATGTTGTCCATATTTGATACTTTAGTACCTTAGGAGGTTACTCATTGTTCTGAACATTATATAATCTTCACAGAACATCCCCACCTCTGATCGTATGACAGAGGGAAAGACATTGATCAAGCATCTGATGATGTTTGTGCCGAAGAAGCTATCCTGCGATTGCCCACAGAGATATCCAGGGACTGAGAGGATTGATGTCCACCAGCCCCATTGTGTTCTGACTGATCCAACCAGTGGGGAGTTGACAACTGATTCCCATCAAGTTCAATTTTGTTCAGTCTCCTTGACACCTTGCTCAGTCAATTACTGCCATGATATCAGGGCCAATCACACTGATGGTGTGTTCATATCTTTTGTTCATATCAATTGACCAAGATATATGTGTGGGGAGCGTTTCCTTCTCTCAGATGGTAGTGAGGGTTGGGACCAGACAGTTAGGGGAGGCTACATCACTGAAATGTTTGGGGGGTGCGAGTGGGTGTCAATGGATTTTGACACATCTGAGAGTCGGGGGCTGCAAAGAATTGGGCATTAAAGAGAAATTGCGTCCAAAATCTTCTCTACTTTGATATTGATTGTCCCTAAGATATCACGGCTAACTTCCTCAAATTCCCAGTATTCATGCATTTCTCCACGGTAACCGTAGAGTAGAAATATTCATTGAGGACTTCACCCATCTCTTATCGTTTCACACGGACTTGTCCACTTTGATCTTTGAGGGGTTTTATTTTCTCTGGAGCTATTGCTTTTTCTTTTAATTTATTTAAAGTACGTTTTTGGATTCATCCTAATCTTCTCGGCCAAGCTCCTTATTGCCCCCTTTTCACCCGACTGATATCCTTCTTTCATAGATTCCTGTATCTCTTATATACATCCAGGGGTTCCCTTGATCCAAGCCGCTTGTACCTGAATCTGTGGACTGGTTTTGTCCCTCTCCATAACTCTTTGAAGATTAATATAACTGTGGTTACTGTCCCAAAGTGCTCCCCCACTATTAACTCAGTCACCTGTCGTGCCCTATTTCCTAAGAAAATTTTGAATTTTGCCCCTTCCCGAGTAGGACACTCTTTATACTGCTTGAGGAAACTTTCCTGACGCATTTCCAGATTTTATCTCATCAAATCCCTTAACGCTCAGGCAGTTCCAGTCCATGTTAGAAAAAGAAATCACCAATTAGGATAACCCTATTGCTCCTGCAGGTCTCCCTTCTCTCCCTGCATATTTGTTACTCTCATTCCGGTTGACTATTTGGGGGCAGATAGTACAACCCCAATGACGTCACTATCCCCTTCCTATTTCTTACCTCCACCCACAAAGCCTCACTCGGTGATCCATGAGTTATTTTATCTCTGATTACTGCTGTTGTACTCCCCTTAATCAGAAGTGCAACTCCCCTCCCCTCCTTCCACCATCTCTGTCTTGTTTAAAGCACATGTAACCTGACACATTAAGCTGGCAGTCCTATCCATCACTTAGCCATGTTTGTGTAATAGCTATAATATACCAGTCCCACCTATTTATCCATGCCCTGAGTTCATTGGCCTTACCTGGAGCCTTTTTGCATTGAAATAGATACAATTTAATCCAAAAGGCTGTACTTTCTCTTTGTCGTTTTCCAGTTTAATCTCACTGATTTCGGATTACTGTATCTCCTTTCAGCCTCGCACTTGCTTCCCTGCTCCTGAGCATACCACCTCCTGCCAATCTATTTTAAACAATCCCTTGTAACAACAGCAAAACTGGCCGCCAACATATTGGTGCCCCCTTCAGTGCAAGTCTCAGACGGTAATCTCCCTGTCAGGAGGTTACCACTGTCAAGGTTGTTTTTAAAAAAATGTTTCTCGTAGCGCTCTGCAATCACGCTGCCGGGCCTCGTCCCTATTTCTACGGGTATCATTTGTGCCAACGTGCATAATGATTTCTGGCTGATCAACCTCCCCCTTGAGAATGTTCTGCAGCCACTTGGAGACATCCTGGACCCTAGCACCTGGGAGGTAACCCACCTTCCTGGATTCCCGTTTGTGGCCACATAATCTCCGATCTGTCCCTCTTTAACAATCGACCCTCCTATCTCGAACCTCCTGTTTACCTTTACCCTTTCCCGCTGTGCCCCATAGCCAGTGGTAGTACCACCAACCTGGTTACTGCTGCTTTCCCCTGAGCGGTCATCGCCCCCAACAATCCGAAATGGTCTACTTGTTTTCGAGAAGAATAGCCACAGGGGATTCCTGCACTCCCTGCCTAGAGTCACCCATCTATTCTCGTCACAAATTCTGTTATCTGTATTTGTCAGTGAGAGAAACTATTGTCTTCAGTTCAATTGCAGTCTCCTTTCATTACCCATGAATTGCAGACCACTCCCTCACAAACATCTGCGAACAAGACTGTGCACAACCTCGAGATCCCTTTTTGCACTGAACTGATTTATGTATCGTGTTATCTCTGTTACCAAGCCTGTCCACTACCAGCTCCTAATGTCCCCCATCTTCATCTCTGTGTCAGTGCTGTTGCTGAACAAACCATTGGCTGCACGTTGGTAAAATTCAGACTTAATGTTTCAAGCTCTCTGCTGACCACTTTTCCAATTACAAATATTTCAGTCACAGAATTGTTCTTGTCTCGGACATTACTTCATGATTAGGACATTGTATGAATGTAGGAATGTCGCTGGATGCATTTCAGAAGCAAAGCCTATTAAACGAAAGATATTGTTTCAAGTGATTTGTTTCACGTCCGACCACAGCTGATGACAGAACTTCAAGACAAAATGATAAGAATTGGAATAAAAGTGATTTTCACGAAAACAACCACAAAACCAACACTTTGTCTGAAAACCTTCCTGTTTTACTGATCACCTTCGATAAAAAAAATCTAATGTTATTACCCGGTGTGGGTTAAGTGAGACTTCGGCCCTGTGACAATGTGCTTGACTTTATATTGGCTTGTGGAATGGCCTCACAATCAGGGCAATTATGATGGTCACCAAATGCTGCCCTTGGCAGAGATGCCAACATCCCACGAAATAACAAAAATGAAGGTGAAACCAAGTAAAGGAAGATACTGAAAATCTGAAATTATAGAAAGAAATGCAAAGAAATGAACAGAAAGTGATGGGAAACTTTCCTGAACAGAAAACAGCTGGAAAAGAAGGTGATTGATACCATTGACAGGGAAGTCTGCTTTGAAGGGGCGAAGGAATCAATAGAGAAAGAGATATAGAAGAAAAAAGAGCAAACAAAGAGAATGATGATCAGCTGGGCTGGAAATAAAATGTGAGATTCACCTCATTTATTTCTCGCTTATCCCATCTTCCTGAATATCATACCCTTGTAAATACAGGTATACCCCCCGCTTTTCAAAAGTTCGCTTTTCACCACTTCCCTTTCCGAATGACCTCCATCAGACCCTTGTTTTGCTAACCAAAAGAAATCCGAAGAGGATTTTCACTTTTACGAAGAAAGGCAAATTTTTTCCCATACAAATTAGTGCTACTGCTCTTTACACCATATCGTAGGAACACTTTACTTACAGTTAGCGAGGGAAACCTGTATTAATCTAAGATCATGTTTAAAGCGATTTGGCACCCCTGTCTTCCGTGAGTGTGGTCATCTTCTTATATTCATTAATGGGATATGGGTATCTCTGACTGCCAGCATGAGTCCACTTTCCCAGTTGCTCTTGAGAAGACCGTGAGCCACTGCAGTCCACGTGTTTGATCTGATTTGATTTGATTTAATTTAATCAAATGTACAATGGAAAGGTTCTTTTGCAAAGAGTGCAGGCAGATGATAGTAAATAAGAAAGCAGAGATCATAGGGTACTTAGAGTGAGGCATACAAGGTTACAGCTTCACAGGAAGTGGGCAAAGCAAGATCGATCTTAGCAAGATTAATATTATATGAAAAGTTAGAGATGCTAATTCGTCAGTCTAATACTGGGAGGGAAGGAAGTGTTCCTGAGCATATTGGTCCATGTTTTCAAGCCTCTGTGTCTCCTCCCTGTTGTAAGAGGTTGTAGGAGATCATTACTGTTTTGGAAGAGATCTTTGATGTTGCCAGCCTTTCTGCGACAATGACAAGTATAAATGGATGGAAGGCTATCTTCTGTGATGGTCATGGCTGTTCACACAACCGTCTGTAGTTTCGTATGGTCCTGGGCAGAGTAGTTACCATGTAAGTCCATTATGCACCCGAATATAATGCTTTGAGTTGCCAGTATCGAGAGCACTGGGAGACGGCTGTTCCAAAATAGTTAGATGTAACAATTGGCTGTTAAATGGATACCCACATTCTGGTTGCTGTTTTGACAACAATTTAAATTTAACCAATAAATTTAAATTCTGTCCACGATACCAAATCCTAGTTGAGTTAATTGTATCGCCAACACCGAACCAATGAGCCATCACCTGCTTCAAACGAATAGAGAAGCCATCACTGTCACAACGAAGGAGAAAGAGGCAGAAACAAAGGGAAGGAGAGAGAGAGAGAGAACGCAGCGAGGGATATAGATGGACAGTCAGTGAAAGAGAGAATGGAAACAAAACAAGGAGATAAGCAGTCACATGGGCAGGGAGCAGGGAAGTGAGATACAAAGCACATAGGGAGCTGGGGGTGGGGAATTGGAGGTGCTGGGGGTGAGGACCAGAGAGATCTGGGAGTGAACACTGGTGGGAGCTGGGAAGAGGGAGGTGAGGGTTTATTTTGACCTGTACCAAGATGTCCAGACAGATCATAGTAAGCAATGATGTACAGAACAATGGCTGTAAAACATGTCTGGGAGGCATACAGGTTACGCTGCACAGGGTGTTCGCTAGGCGAGATCAACATGTACAAGATCAGCATTATCTGAGATTAAAGAATCCATTCATCAGTCTAATAACAGCCGGGAAGAAGCTGTTACTGAACCTGCTAATCTGAGTTTTCAAGCTTATGTACCTTTTCGCCTGATGGAAGAGGTTGTGGGAGATCTTCACAGGCATGTGATGGGTCTTTGGTAATGTTAGATCTAAGAAAATTCGAGTACAGGAAAAGGCTATTCGGCGGTCCAAGCCTGCGCTGATCCAGATCCTCTATCTAATTCCGTCGCCTATTTTCTAAGGGTCTGTGTCCCTTTGCTCCTGCCCATTCTTGTATCTTTCCAGAAACAGCTTAAATGGAGCACCACTGGTCACAGTTCTCCATTTTCAGAAACTCCCTTCCCCTTCTATGCTCTGTCCCCTATTGCCCAGCCAGTTGTTTATCCTTGTAGCCAGCACACCCTGGACACCATGTGACTTCACTTTCTCCATAACACGACCATGGGAAAACTTATCAAACGCCTTCCTGAATTCCATGTCCATGACATCTACTGCCCCTCCCTCATCAATCAACTTTGTCACTTCCTCAAAGAGTTCGATTAAGTTGGTAAGACATGACCTTCCCAGCATTAACCATGTTGCCTCTCATTAATAAGACCATTTTCATTCAAATGAGAATAAATCCTATTCCTCAGTATCTTGTCTAGCAACTTCCCTATCCCTGATGACAAGCTCACTGGTCTATAATTAACTGGATTATTCATGCCACCCTTTTAAAACAAGGGGATTAAAAACTTTCCAGTCCTGAAGAAGGGCTTATGTCCGAAACATCGATTCTCCATCTCATTTGATGCTGCCTTACCTGCTACACTTTTCCAGCAAAGCATTTTTAAGCTACAGGACCTCAGTTGTGTTCAAGGATGCTACAAAGATATCTGTTAATGCCCCAGCTATTTCCTCTCTCCCTTTCCTCAGTAATCTTGGATAGATGTTAGCAGCCTTTCTATGGCAACGAGCCTTGTAAATAGAGTCAATGGTTGGGAGATTGGAGCCCGTCATAGTCTGGGCTGTGAACACAATCTTCTGTAGTTTCCTATGGTCCTGGGCAGAGTGTTACAGTACCAGGCCACTACGCACCCGGACAGTACGTTCACAATAGTGCATCTGTAGAAGTAGTACATGCTAAACATCCTGAGCCAAGTGAGGAAGGAGATACGTTGTTGAGCCTTCTTGACTGTCACACCTATGTGTGAAATCCAGGGTAGGTTGTCAGTTATCATCACTCCGAGGAACCTGATGCTCTGCGCTTCCTCAACCATTGTTGTAGATGATGGCGTGTTCCTCTCCATTCTTTCTGAAGTCAATGATCAGTTCCTTCCTATTGCCGAATTTGAGAGTTATTATCATTACACCATGCCACCAAGTCCTCGATCTCCTTTCCGTATTCGGACTCATCGTTGTTTGATATCCCTCCTGATTTGGTGATGTCATTGGCGAACTTGTAGCTGGCGTTGTTTAGAATTTGGCAACACAGCTGCATGTGTACAGGGAGTACAGTAGGGGGCTGAGGGCACAGCTGTGGGTGTACAGGGAGTATAGTATGATGCTGAGGGCACAGCCATGGGAATACAGGGAGTACAGTTGGGGGCTGAGGACGCAGCCATGGGAGTACAGGGAGCACAGTAGGGGATGAGGGCACAGGCGTGGGAGACAGGGAGTACAGTAGGGGGCTGAGGGCACAGCCGTGGGTGTACAGGAATTACAGTAGGGGGCTGAGGGCACAGCCATGGGTGTACCGAGAGTACAGTAGAGATCTCTGGGCACAGCCGTGGATGCACAGGGAGTACAGTAGCGGGACTGAGCTCACAGCCGTGGGAATACAGGGAGTACAGTTGGGGGCTTAGGACGCAGCCGTGAGTGTACAGGGAGTATAGTATGAGGCTGAGGACACAGCCATGGGAGTACTGTAGAGGGCTGAGGGCACAGCGGTGGGTGTACAGGGAGTACAGTAGGGGGCTGAGGACACAGCCGTGTGTGTACAGGGAGTACAGTTGGGGGCTGAGGGCACAGCCGTGGGTGTACAGGGAGTACATAGGGGACTGAAGGCACAGCCGTAGGTGTACAGGGAGTACAGTAGAGGGCTGAGGGCACAGCCGTGGATGCACAGGGAGTACCGTAGGGGACTGAGGACACAGCCGTGGGTGTATAGGGAGTACAGTAGAGGGATGAGGGCACAGCCGTGGATGCACAGGGAGTACAGTAGGGGACTGAGGACCCAGCCGTGGGTGTATAGGGAGTACAGTAGGGGGCTGAGGACACAGCCGTGGGTGTATAGGGAGTACAGTAGGGGTCTGAGGGACACAGCCGTGGGTGTATAGGGAGTACAGTAGGGGGCTGAGGACACAACCGTGGGTGTACAGGGAGTACAGTAGGGGTCTGAGGACACAGCCGTGGGTGTATAGGGAGTACAGTAGGGGGCTGAGGTCACAACCGTGGGTGTACAGGGAGTACAGTAGGGGTCTGAGGACACAGCCGTGGGTGTATAGGGAGTACAGTAGAGGATTGAGGGCACAGCTGTGGATGCACAGGGAGTACAGTAGGGGACTGAAGACACAGCCATGGATGCACAGGGTGTACAATAGGGGGCTGAGGACACAGACGTGGGTGTACAGGGAGTACAGTAGGGGGTTGAGGGCACAGCCATGAGAGTACAGGGAGTACAGTAGGGGGCTGAAGGCACAGCCGTGGGTGTATAGGGAGTACAGTAGGGGGCTGAAGTCACAGCCATGGGATTACAGGGAGTACAGTAGGGGGCTGAGGGCACAGCCGCATGTGTACAGGGGGTACAGTAGGGATTTGAGGACACAGCTGTGGGAGTACAAGGAGTACAGTAGCGGGCTGAGTGCATAGACATGGGTGCACAGGGCATACAGTTGAGGCTGAAGGCAAGGCTGTGGTATACAGGGAGTAGAATGAGGGCTGAGGGACACAGCCGTGGGTGTATAGGGAGTACAGTAGAGGGATGAGGGCACAGCCGTGGGTGTACAGGGACTACAGTACGGGGCTGAGGGCACAGCGTGCATGTACAGGGAGTACAGTTGGGGGCTGAGGACGCAGCCATGGGAGTACAGGGAGTACAGTAGGGGCTGAGGACATAGCCACGGGATTACAGGGAGTACAGTATGGGGCTGAGGGCACAGCCGTGGGTATACAGGGAACACAGTTGGGGGCTGAGGACGTAGCCATGGGAGTACAGGGAGTACAGTAGAGGGCTGAGGGCACAGCCGTGGGATTAGAGGGAGTACAGTAGGGGGCTGAGGACACAGACGTGGGTGTACAGGGAGTACAGTAGGGGATTGAGGGCACAGCCGTGGGTGTAGAAGGAGTATAGTAGGGAGCTGACTGCACAGATGTGGGTGTACAGGGCGTACAGTTGGGGATGAAGGCAAAGCTGTGGTATGCAGGGAGTAGAGTGGGGGCTGAGGACACGGCCGTGGGTGTACATGGAGTGCAGTAGGGGGCTGAGGACACTGCTGTGGGTGCACGGGGAGTACAATAGGGGGTAGAGAACACATCCTCCAGAAGTTCCAGTGTTGTGTTTTATTGTGGAGAATGTGCAGATACCTAGCTTCACAGATTGTCACCTGTGTGTCAGAAACCGGGGATCTTGTTACAGAGGGTGGAGCTGTGATCAAGGTCACGGAGTTTTAAGATCAGCCTGGAGGGGATAATGATGTTGAAGGTAGAGCTGTAGTCAATGACCAGGAGTCTGGTGTAGGCATCCTTGTTGTCCAGATGTTCCATGGATGAAGGCAGGGCAGGTATTTGGCATCCGTTGTGGACCCGTTACATCAGTCGGCAACAATGAATCAGAATCTGAGAACATTAGACTGGAATGTTACAGCAATGGATCACAATCTGTGAACATTAGACTGGAATGTTATAAGAACGGACAGGAGTTTAAACAGTGATGTTTGGTTTCTTTCTACATATTATGATCGAAGGTCATTATCGTGGCGGATCAAATAAGCACTTTACATTATTCAATATTTTTATTAACCAATCCTGGCTTTTGTTAGCGTACCTGTTAAGTCTCACTGTTCAGTCAATAATTCTATAAATCATGTTTGACAGTAATACTGTTCTTTCATTCATTCTACCGTCCTTGCCACTGTTATTGTTTCTGCTAAGACTCTGAATCCAGATATTCACTTGACAAACCACTACTAAATTGTTAAATCACTCTCTCCCTCCTTGCTTCTGGCAGTGTTACTCATGGGTTGCTATGTTGACTTGCTCAGTTACAGCTGTGAACCATGATTCCTTGTATCACTGCACTTGCTATCTAAATATTGAAAGCATTGAGGTCACTATCTTCTGTTCCGGTTACAAACTGCATTTCCTTCCTCTGACTCCATCTCGTCCCCGGCATATATCTGAAGCTGAAATAGACAAATGACAACAATTCCCAGTAATTGCAAAACACTGGGATAGTCTGCTCAGATCCCCATGCTGGGCAGAGAGTCCAGTTTACTGAGTAATACACTGGCATAGTCTGCACAGCTCTCCATGCTGGCCAGATGGTCCAGTGAACTGAGCAAAACACTGGGATAGTCTTCACAGCTCTCCATGCTGGGCAGATAGCCCTAAATACTGAGCAATATACTAGCATAAGCTGCGCTGCTCTCCATGCTGGGTAGTCTACTTGTCGCAGTGTATAGTTTCTGCGTTTGTTCTGTGAGGCAAATTCAGAATTTAGTGGAACAAATCTTTTCAGCTGATCTGGCAATGCCATTATTCAATGTTCTCATTCTTGTGACTTGAGCCGCCAAGGTCTCACTGCTCCAGATAGACCCACTCCCTTGTTTCTTTTTTCTCATATTTCAGCAACATACTCTGTTTCTGTATAAATTGCCCATTTCTAACTTTAATGTGAATATCTCTGTCCATTTCTATCTATCTCTGGCCTTGGGTTTTGGTTGTGTATCAAATACTGGAATTATCATGTTCAGAAATAATGTGATGGTGTGTGTCAGGCGATTGTTCACTTCCCGCTGTGTCCCATGTGTTACTCCATGGACAGGGGAGTGTGTGATGGGCTGTTGTTCACTTCTTGGTGTGCCCCTTGAGGTGCTTCATGAAGAGGTGTGCGTGTGTTTGTGCAGGGCAGTTGTTCACTTCCCAGTGTGTCCCACGTCGTCCTCCATGTTGGAGAGCGGTATGTGTATTGGACTGTTGCTGGTGCATCCCATGTGCTGGTCCATGGACAGGGGGTTGTGTTTCGGGTTGCTATTCACTTCCCGGTGTGTCCCAAGTGGTGCTCCATGTTGGACAGGGAGTTTCAGCATCTTTGACTCATGCCTTTTAAACTTGGTCTGTGCCTGTCCACCGAACACCTGTGTTTGTCCCTCACAGCTGATCGCTTGGTCAGAAACACGAGGAGGGCCCTGCAGTATAATTATAAAGGAGTAGATATCTCACTTTTAGTGGAGTGAAGTCTGATTGTCCCCTGTTATTGAAAAGTTAGTGGAGTGGAGCGGCTGGGGATGGTTTGCTGGAGGTTGTGCTGTGAGCAACCTCATCCATTCAGGGAGCCCAGAAGATTTGGTGACCCAACTCTGGATGGAGAATGGGGACTGCAGTCACAGCATCAGTGTCTGTAACATGAACAACAAATGGAGCAGAGGCTGCAGAGCGTGGACGCTCTGAATCCACGGACTGGGTGTGTGTGGGGAAAGGGATCTGCCAAATCTGTCTGTGTCTTAATGTGAGCACAGGCTCTCACTCTCATCCTTAAACATACACTCTCGCACGTGCACACTCTCACACACACACACACACACATACACACGCACACACACATACACACACACACACACACACACACACACACACACACACACACTCCGCATCTCTCGCACAGACAGACCTATCAATCTGGGAGGCTAATTTGCATTTGCAGATTTATATTTGTGGATAGATTTTATTTTGTTCAAAACAACATTCAATTTGTACGCAGTCAATCATTGTGGCATTTTATTGTATCCCTTGACGTGCTTCATGAAGCGGTGTGTGTTTGTGGGTGCAGGGCAGTTGTTCCCTTCCCAGTGTGTCCCACGTCGTGCTCCATGTTGGACAGCGGTGTGTGTATTGGACTGTTGCTGGTGCATCCCATGTGGTGCTCCATGGACAGGGGGTTGTGTTTCGGGTTGTTGTTCCCCTCCCGGTGTGCCCCAAGTGATGCTCCACGTTGGACAGGGAGTTTCAGCATCTTTGACTTATACCTTTAAAACTTGGTCTGTGCCTGTCCACTGAACACTTGTGTTTGTCCCTCTCAGCTGATCGCGTGGTCAGAAACACGAGGAGGACCCTGAAGTATAATTTCCTGCTTTGGAAATAAAACCGTTATGACTCAGGGTAAAACACGTCGACTCTACACAAGACCTTCCATGATTTGTGCATGGAAGGTCACATCTTAGCAAACATCATAGAATTCTTTGAGGAATGACAAAGTTGATAGTGGAGAAAGGGCTGTAGATGTCATATACATGGACTTCAGTAAGGCGTTTAATGACATAGACTGATGGAGAAAACGACGTCGCAGGGTTCCATGGTGTACTAACTAGGTGGATTGGCTGGGCAACAGAAGACAGAGAGTAGTAATCGAAGGGAGTTTCTCAAAATGGACAACTGTTCTTTGTGGTGTTTCACAGGGATCCGTGCTGGGACCAATGTTTGTTGTGATGTACTTACATGATCTGAAGGAAGGTATAGGTGGTCTGATTAGCAAGTTTGCAGATGACACAAAGATTGGTAGAGTAGCAGAAAGTTGAGGGGACTGTCAGAGAACACAGCTGAATGTAGATAGATTGGAGAGTTGGGTGGAGAAAGGGCAGATGTGAGGTGATGGAATTTGGAAGATCCAATTCGAGAGGGAATTATACAGTAACTGGAAAAAGCCCTAAGGAAAATTGATATACAGAGAGATCTGGGTGTTCAGGTTCATTGTTTGCTGAAAGTGGCATGTCGATAGAATGATCAAGAAGGCATACAGCATACTTTCCTTCCTGCATTCCAACAATTTATGAAGTGGAGAACCACAGACCAGTTAACTCGTCACCCACAGGAGGGAATCGGTTGGAATCTATTGCGTACAAGAGTAGGCAGGCCATATTACAGTTGTATAGGTCTTTGGTTCGGCCACATTCAGAATACTGCAGACAGTTCTGGTTGCCACATTACTGAAAGGATCTGGATGCTTTGGAAAGAGGGAAGAGGATTTTCACCAGAATGTTACCAAGGATGGAGAGAACAATCTATAAAGAGAGATTTGATAGATTAGGATTATTTTCATTCGAAAGACGGAGGTTGAGCGAGGACTTGATTGAGGCTTACAAAATCATGAGAGATGTAAACAGGGTGGGTAGCAAGAAGCTTATTCCGAGAGTTGGGGAGTCAGTTACTAGGGGTCAAGAATTCACGATGAAAGGGGAACGGCTTACTGGGGATATGCTGCAAAAGTTCTTTGCACAGAGGGTTATTGGTGCTGGGATGCGTTGCCAGCGGAGGTGGTAGAGGCGGGGACGAAAGCGTCATTTAATACGTATCAAGACAAATACGTGAATGGGCAGGGAGCAGAGAGATACAGAACCTTAGAAAATAGGCAACAGATAAAGATAGAGGCTCTAGATTGACAGTCTTAGCGGTCTGACGGGCCTGTTCCTGTGCTGTGATTTTCTTTGTTATTTCTAAATACTAGCGAAAAGCGTCTGTTCATCCTTGAAAGGAAAATGAAACCAAGATCAAATGTGGCACAGCGAATGTGTGGATATGAGAATTTATTGTAGAGAACATAAAAATGACAAGGAGACAAAACAGTGACATTGCGTCTGTCTTCAAAGAGGAAGATCCAGAAAATCTCCGAGAAATACCAAGTCGCCATGGGACCTTTGTAACTAAAGAGTAAAATCATCATATACAGTTATGAGGTAGTATTTGGAAACAGAACTGGGATGAGGATTGATCAGTCTGACAGACCGGATATAATTCAAACTGAAATTTCAGAGAAAACACCAATACACATGTTGATTCCAAAGGGGGCCACTGTATTTCTCTGTATTCACTTCGGAAGGTTCTAAATGCATTCTAATGATTTACGAAGGGAAGAAGTGGGAGAGTAGAGGACTACAGGCCAGTTGGTTGTCATGCACAGTAGGTAATCTGTTGCAACCTATTGTAAGGAAGATCTTATTGGACACTTATTGGACAAGTAATAGCAAATGTCAAGAGAGTTGTTCTGCATTTATGAAAGGGAAGTTATAATTTGCAATTTTTCTCTAGAAGATATCTCTTGTAGATGTAAAGAGTAGTGAATCAGTGAATGTGGTACAGTCAGATATTCAGGAGGAGGTTTAATCAGCACACACAGTAAGTTATCAGAAAACATTAAAGCAAAGTGCATTGGGAGGAACATATGCAAACAGGGGAAGGTAAGCATTAGAGAAACTATTGGAGAACATAAGTGGCTGTAGAAGGTTATTTGTATCGTCAATTGTCACAGATGAGGTACCAGAAGATCGGAGGCTTGCGAACTTGGTGCGATTATTGACAACACTTAAGAAGGATGGTAAGGAAAATCTAGTGAGCCAGACTTCAGTGGAGGGCAAGCTGTTGATAAGGATTATGAGGCACAAGGTTTGCATGAATTTTGAAAAGCAAGGACTGATAAGTGATAGGCCACATGGATCGAAGCATGGAAAGTCGTGTCTCACTAAATTAACTGAGTATATTTGAAGAAGTGACTAAGAGGATTCATTGAGGCAGATGTGTATATTGTTGGTATGGACTTCAGTAAGGCAGTTTCCAACTTCCTGCATGGTAGATTGGTTGACAAGTTTAGTTCATATGGAATACAGGGAGAACTAGCCATTTGTATACAGAATTAGCCCGAAGGCAGGAGACAGAGGGTGGTGGTGAAGGATTGTTTTTCGAAAAGGAGGGTTGTGACCATTGGTGTGCTGCAACGGTTGGTGCTGGCTCCACTGGTTTTTACTATTCACAGAAATCATTCGGATGTGATCATTGCAACAATAGTTGCTACGTTTACAGATGGAACCCAAAATGATGGTGGAGTGGACAGCAAAGAAGGTTTACCTCAGAGTACAATGGAATCTTGATCAGACGGGCAGATGGGCTGATAATTGGCAGGTGGTTTTTAATCTAGATAAATGGGAGGTGCTGCAGTTTGGAAATGCAAATCAGGGCAGGGCATGTACACTTCATGCTAACGTCCTGGGGAGTGTTGCTGAACAAAGAGACCTTGGAATGCAGGTTCATAGTTTCTTGAAAGTAGAGTCACAGTTGGGTAGTATAGTGAAGAAGGCATTTGGTATGCTTGCCTTTATTGGCCAGTGCTTTGAATATATGAATTGGGTGGTCATGTTGCTGCTGTACAGCACATTACTTTGGCTATTTTTGGTGTACTGCATTCAATTCTCGTCTCCTTCCTTTTGGAAATATATTGTGAAACATGAAGGGAGTCAGTAAAGATTTACAAGGATTTTGCCAGGATTGGAGCGATAGGGAGAGTGCGAGTAGATTGCGTTCTCACAAACTTTGATGATTGGGTTATTTTATTCTTGTAGCGTGAGGGGCATATATAGTGTGCATAGCCAAGGGCTTTTTTCCCCAAAGCTAGAGGCCATGGATTTCCGATGAGAGGGAAAAGATTTAAAAATGACTTAAGGATCAACTTTTTCCCACAGAGGATGTTGCATGTGTGGAATGAGCTGCCAGAGGAGGTGGTGGAGGCTTTTGCAATTATAACGTCTAAATGATATTGGGATGGGTACATTAAGAGGAAGGGCTTACATCAAAATTGGCCAAATGCAATTAGTTTAATTTGGGATATCCCATCAGCATGGGCGAGTTAGACTGAAGCTTCTTATTCTGTGCTGTACATCTCCGAGACTCTGACTCTATCTGACCTTGCACCAATATTGTATTAATTCATCATTCCCGGACATGCTAACCTATGTTGCGAGATATGATCGAAATGTCTTCATTTCAGCATTCTGAAACCTGCAAACACATCCTTCCATAACACTGACTCAGAGTCTCTCTCCCTCTGTCTATTTCCCAAATCCCTCCTATTTGTTGGTGTTTAAACTGCTTCCCCACCATCTAGTTTTAATTGTCCAGTTTCAATGTAAATAACTGTCCTATATCTTTTCTTGTCCTTGAATGTTGCTCACTCAAGAGCATCAGCTTCCAACACTAAGAAGCTTAGAAAGTGTTCAAAAAAGCATTGCTTGCGTTTTCTTTGACTTCCCAGTGTCCTGCCCTGTGCTCCATGTTGGATAACGGGGTTTTAACAGTTTCGAGGTCCAACTTTGTAACTTGCTCTGTTCCTATTCATTGAATGCCTGTGTTAATCACTCTCTGCTGCTCATGTGCTCAGTAACATGAGGAATCCTCACAACTGTTAGTGATTCAGACCAGGTTTCTCATTTGCCTTTGACTAACATTTGACTTAACTCTAGTTTTTGTACGTTCGTGGAAATGCTGGGGATGGTTTCCTGGAGGCTGTGTTTTAAGCTGCTGTGGAAATTCAGGAAGACCAGAGGCTGTGGTGATCCAAAACTGGATGAAACATGGTGACTGTAGTTCCAGCATCTGGATCTGCAACATGACCAACAAATAGAGCAGAGGCTGCAGACAGGGGAATCTCTGTAAAATGTAATGAGGGAATTACAATCAGATCAGCCATGGTTTTGAAGAATGTTGGAGCAGGATTGAATGACTCGCTCATGCAACTTATTCAGATGTTTCTTTTAGTTCAATTCCTCTTCTCTCCCAGTGTCCCAGACTGGTGGGTAGTGAGTCACCTCCTCCTGTTTATGGGGAACATAAATCTGGGCCTCACTAGCCTCCAGATTTCTCTGTATCCCAGAATCGAGCAGTTGAGTGACTGCCTCCTGTTTCTCCCTGTTCCTGAGCAGCAGTTTGAATGCTCTGAATGATGTCACAAGGTTAAGAAAGGACTTGATAACAGGGTAATTTCAAACTTGGAGCAGCATTACACAAAGGTATCTAGAAACGTCTCCACCAAACATTTTGTGCAGCTAGTCTGTTATTTTATTCCTGTCTCCTTTTATAAACAGGGTGAAACAGATACAACAGTGCAGTTTTCTGACAATACTCCCTCATATAGGGAAGACAGATTTAAAAAAATGAAAGATTTATGATCTATACCTCAGCAACTCTCATTCATTCCATCCAAACCTAGGAAATGTTCCCTTTTATTGTGTTATGTAAAATGATGTAAGGAACTGGTTAACTGAACCTATTTGTTTGGTGACTGTGACTAATGTCAGTCTCCATGGATTCTAATTATCCCAGTGGAGAGTTTCCATCTTTTAATGATAAAAGGGTTTCGATTCAATATGTTATCCCATAGTACGGGCGGGAGCATCACCGATAGCACTAACAGGGATCGGCTGCTCCAGAGAGAGGGAGAGATCAGAAACTCAGAACATTAGACTGGACAGTTCCAACAGTGGATCAGAATCTGAGAATGTTATACTGGAATGTTACAACAATGGATCAGAATCTGAGAACAATAGATTGGAAAATTCCAACAATGGATCAGAATCTGAGAACAAAAGATTGGAAAATTCCAACAATGGACAGGGGTTTATCCTATTATGTTTGGATGTTTTCTACATACTCTTGGTTGACGTTATCATTCCACATCAAATATGTACTTCACATTATTCAATGTTTTTATTATCCTATCCTGGCTATTGTTGGTGTCCCTGGTAAGTTTCACTGTCGATTTATCATTTGCATTAACCATGCGCGACTGTATTAATGTTCTTTTCATTTACTCTGTAAGTATTCACGCTCCAAACCACATCAAACAACAGTGAACTTGTGCATTCTTTCTCTCCTTCTTTAGTTCTGGTACTGGGCCTTGTTGGTTGACCTATGCACTTTCTGGTATGAACTAGGATTCATTGCATCATTGGCCTTGCCATTTAAATATTGAAAGCTTGGAGGTCACTGTCTTCTGTTCTGGATGCAAACTCCATTTCCTTCCACTGACTCCATCTCATCCCTGGCCAATAACTGAGGCTGAAACAGACGAGTCACAACTACGGTGATCCCTTTGGCCACAAGCTGATTACTGACACCATATCCTGACCATTCCTAATTTTAACTATTGAGAACTGCAGAATATACTTCACTGGTTCATCCCATCTGCTGTTTGAACCTTCAGCTATGAAACACAGTCTTAATAAAGCCAATAATCTGCTGTTGCTTAACCAAATCTGAGTCGGTATTCCATGGCTTGTATCTAAATGCAACCAAAATCCCATCATTCCTGTACGGATTGCTTTATATTGTTGTTGGGTCTGGCAATGCCTTTACTTTAATATTCTCAAGCACGTCGTCACCTCTGTCTATGACACGGTCCTCAGTCTCCTTCGGTTAATGACACAAAACCCTGTCAGGTATTCACATTTAAACTGATTTCCTCTATGTCTATTCTCTCTCAAATAATAATTTTCATATCTACTGCCACCAACACACACAGACACACACACACACACTCCCTTATTTCATATTTCAGCAGTGGAGATACTGAGCCATACATTTGTGGGAGTCTATTTACAGTCACTTACTGCATGGGTTACACATCTTCCCGTGCAAGACATTTCTGTAGTCCAAGTATAGTAGCAATATACTGGCAAAGGTTTGCAATGGTCCCCATGTCCAGGTAGTCCAGTTTATAGAGTAGTCGACGAGCATGGTGTGCATAGCTCCCCATTCTGGCTAGTCCCTTGCCCCAGTTTATGGTGTCTTGGATGGAACTGTGAGGCAGATTCACAATTTGACGTAACTAACCATTTCAACTGATCTGGCAATAATTTTATTGAACGCTCTCATTCTTGTGATTGGACCCACCATTGTCTCACTTCTCCAGTTACTCCCACTCCCCTGTCTCCGTATCCATATTTTCACAATATGTTATCAGTTAATTAATTGTTTGTTTTTCTGTACCTTTCCCTGGTGTTGTTTTTTTCACTCCCGAGTGTATCGAGTGCTGGCATTGTGAATCTCAGAAACAATGTAATGGTATGTGGCGGGCTGTTTCTCCAAGTTGGAAAGGGGGTTCCAGCAGCTTTGAGACACGTCTTTGAAACTTGGTCTGTGCCTGACCTCTGATGGCCTGTGTTTGTCCCTCTAAGTTGATTGTGCAGTCCATACCATGAGGAAACCCCTCGAGTATTATTGTCAAGGAACAGGAGCTGAGGAGCATCTGACTGCCTCCTGTCATGGAAAGGTTAGTGGAGGTGATGGAGATGGTTTACTGGAGGTTGTGCTGTGAGCTGCCTTAGACATTCAGGGAGACCTGAGGATTTGGTGAACCAACTCTGGATGGAGCATGGGGACTGTAGTTACAGAATCTGGGTCTGCAACATGAACTACAAATGGAGCAGAGGCTGCAGAGACGGGGAGCTCTGAAACCACAGAGTGAGTGTATGTGGGGAAAGGGATCTGCCAAACCTGCCTGTGTTTTAACGAGGAGACACTCATCCTTTCCCTCTCCCCTTTAAATACACCCATGCAAATTCACCCTCTACTCCCCGCACACAAACACATGCCCCCTCTCTCACATGCACACACACTCTCCCCCTCTCACACACATGCATACCCTCTCTCACCCTCCGAAAAACACACATACTCCCCCTCACTGTTTCACAAACACACACACTGTCTCTCCCTCCCACAGACACTCCACCTTGTTTTCAATCACACACACGCACATGCGCGCAAAGACACACACACAAACACATCTAATCTGTCAGATGAATTTTCTTTTGCCGGTTTGTATTTCCAGATGCATTATATTTTTTCAAAAAAAAATACAATTTGGAGACAGTCAGTCAATACGATATTTTATTGACTACTACTTTGGAAGTAAACCTAGTCTGATTCCAGGTGAAGACACATACAGACTCCAAACAAGACCAAATGCCTAAAATACGTTGTCTTACTGGAGGGGTCACCTCCTTTACATCGATAATACCTGAAGGTATCTCCAGTCAGGACTTGAAAGAACTCTGGATTTGCATATTCATCAATCAAAACCTGCTTCTCCATTCTAACCCATGAAAGATTTAGCAGCCTCTTCGATGTGATCAATTCATGTGCATGTGTTGTGCAGTCCCTTCATCTTTTCCTTCTAAATTTTGTGCCTAAGGTCTTTTCTCTCTAACACCTGACGAAGGAGCAGGACAATGAAATCTTGTGTTTTCAAATTAACCCGTCAGACTATAACCTGGTGCCATATGATTATTGACCTTACTCAACCCAGTCCAAAGCTAGCACCTCCATATCATGGTTTTTTGATTGTTTAGCCAATTTTCTCTCCAAGCAAATAAATTGTTCTAACTCATGTGCTCTTCTCTTGCATATTAATCTTTCGACAAGCATTGCCTTCTTGAAGTCCAGATATAATACATCTTTCAGATCCCCGTTATTCAACTTGTTTGTCACACTTTTTAATTTAAAAAAAGTTAGGAAAATCATTCAAGCATGATTTATCCTGAATACAATCATGTCGACTTTGATGGGTTGTGGTTTGACTTTCAAAGTCTCCTGTTGTTAATTCCTTAATAACAGATTCGAACAATTTGTCTTCACTCGTTTGCTCATACCTTTCCATTCCCGATTGAAGTTGGTTATTCTAAGTTCTTCCCTTTCCATAACCTCGACAGTCCGTTTCAATTCCTGTGAAATAGGTACGAGGCTGAGAAAGATCGGCTCCAATTGCTGTGTAAGGGGCATGGGTGGCTGATTGGATTCATTCTGTTCCTGCTTTACACACAAGATGGGCTGAATGTCCTCCTGGTGTTCCTACACTATAGCTTCGATGTCTTACATGTCCTGCGCCTGTTCCTGACCAAGCTGCTTAAGATATCATTGTCCTCATCCTGTTGCACAATGACAAGTTTGGAGACTTATGGAATCTCCCTGCTGTTATGCCACATTTCGAATGTTGAATTGAGCAGGCAGGTTGCGTGGTCCACAGTATGTAGCTCAGTGGTTAGCACTGTTGCCTCCCAGCACCAGAGATCTGGTTCAGTTTCAGTCTCGGGTCATTGTTTGTGTGGATTATGCACATTCTCCCTGTGCCTGCAAGGGGTGCCTGTCGGGTACTGCAGTTTCCTCCCAAAGTCCCAAGATGTGCCAGTTAGGTGCATTAGGCATGGAAAATGTTAGGTTGCAGAGATTGGGTTGGGAAATGGGTTGGGGAGTGGGGTTTGTATGGTATGGCCTTCAGAGGATCAGCGTTTAGTCGATGGGTCAAATGGTCTGCTTCCACGCTATAGGGATTCTATGATTAACATCTTCATTGCAGAATTCAGTTGAGGGAATAATATCTGAATTAATACCAATACCCTTTCTTAGTGAGGAGATTAAATCTGTGCACATTACTCCAGAAGTGATCTCACTAAGACCATGTACAGCAGCAGCCACACTTGACCAGCCTGCTGTAAGGTTCCTACTCAGGTTAGAGCAGGCTCAGCTGTCATGGGAATACACCATTTTGTTGAAAATGAATGGTGTGCTGACCTTCATTTCAGGATGTTTTGAGTACAGGAATAAGGGTGTCTTACTGCAGCTATACAGGGCCTTGGTGAGACCCCATCTTGAACATTGTGCAGTATTGCGTGCAATTTTGGTCTCCTTACCTAATAAAGGACAAACCTGACATTGAGGGACAGCAGCGAAGGATGACCAGACAGATCTCTGGGATGACAGGCTTGTTGTGGGAACAGGGTTTGAGGCGACTGTGCCTGTAATCCATGAGGATTAGGAAAATGGGTGAACTATATAAAACTCTGACATGGCGAGACAGATTGGAAGCAGGGATGATAATTCCCCTGGGTGGGATATCCAAAACACGGGCTCACACTGTTGGGTACAGCCAGGCCAAAGTGCGTTGAGATGAGACTAAATGCCTGCACTCAAGAGACTCGTGAACTTGGGGAATTATTTCCCTGATCAGGTTATGAAAGCTAAGGTACTGAATATAAATAAAGATTTCAAGACACAGAAGGGATGAGGACAGTGCAGGAGTTTGGTTGTGGAGGTATAGAATCAGCAATAATTACAGGCAGTTATCCAATAATATGGCAACTGTATTCCCGTGGAACACCGTGTTATAGAAAACGGTGCAATATCAATAATGGGGCCAATGGGAAAAAGAGACTTCGGTGCGGACCCCCAAAATTACCAGTAAAAATCAAAACAAAAATAATAGTCAGCCTAACACAAACAATAGCACAGGCTGCATAAATATTTAAACTGTGTATTGTGAGGAGTTAGTGCAGTAAATGTCACCCTTTAACACTACAGACACTGACTACAGCACTGTACCTTTCACCAAGATCTTCACCAGAAAGCGCGCGAGCTGACTGACCACGTGATGCCGAAACAGCATTCCAGTTCTCTCCTAGGTATTCCCCTCCCGGTTTGAAATAAAATTCCTTCTAAATGTAGACTACAAATCCCACATTCAGGCTGAATTTCAAGGCTTGCAGAGCGGATTACATTCCTGCTTTATCTGAACACACTGAGGGTGCATTTGGCAGACAGAGGGATCCTGAGGCTGGGATTTGCTGTTCAGCTGGTGCCAGAGATGGTCTCCCATAACAGTGAACGGGAGCTCGCTTTATAAAGAAAGGGGCACAATTCACTAATTGTGTTGCAGCGAAATTGCGTTTAATAAGCACACCTTATTGGATAGCTGCCTGTATATTGAATGGAGGATCAAAATTTATGCACCAAAGGGAATACAGTAGTTCCTATTTTATATGTTCTGATGTTTAAACATACTAAAGGATATGAACACTGTGTGGGGAAAACTGAATTGAGGAGATTTTCACCATGAACTAGAATGGAGGGTGCTCAGTGTGTTGAATGACCTACTCCATTCCCGATGTTTCTGTGCAGTCTGTGGGAAAGCTCTGTAAATGCTGTCACCAACTCCTAGATGTTAGGAAGGAGGTCTCTGCAGGGTCAATAAGATAGTGTTTCCCGTTCCAATACTGAGGCTGGTGCTGGGTGTTGTTTTATTCTTTAAGACCTCAGAGCAGTTGATACAGTAGAGTTTGTTGCTTGGCCGTTTCCGAGACCATTGAAGAGTTTTTCATATATCTGTGTGTCTGGAGTAACTTTTAGGCCAGACCAGGAAAGCACCCGAGATTCAATTCCTGAAAGTACATTGGGGAAGGAAATTGGCATTTACAATCGACATTGGCTTCAAGGTCACTGTTAATGACTCCAGGTTTTACATCTCGATATTTTATTATTTATAATGTCCACCAGCTTCCAGAACATTAGCGTGGTCTCGATTAGTAATCCAGTGATATTTCTACAACAGCACCATCTCCACATGGGGAGCTATCTGAAACCACACTGAGCAGGTTATTTCTGTGCTACTTTACAGATCTGTCAAAAAGAACTCCCACCAATGTGGCTATTGCAATGGGATTCAGGGCTTGGTAAATGGTCAGACAGTAGTTATTCCCTTGTTATGGGACTGGACATAGCTGAGTAAATTTCCACATTGCTAGGGAGATGTCAGAGTTGGAGATTGAATGAAACAGCTTCCCCAGGGACACGGCTTGTTGTGCAGCATAAGTCTTCAGTCCTATTGCAGGAATGGGGTCAGGACCCATTGCCTTTATCGTATTTACTGCATTCAGCTGTTTCTTCATGTCACATGCAGTGAGTCAGATCGATTATAGACTGGCATCGGGTGATTCTACGGGCAGCATGGCGAGGGTGAGGTGGATCATCAACTCAACACTTCTGGCTGAGGACAATGCAGATAATACAACCATGTCTTTTACACTGATGTACAGGGCTGTCCTGTTATTTAGGTTGGTGATATTTATGGAGTCCTCTCCTCCAGGGAGTTGTTTAATAGTCCATCGACATTTATGTCTGGATGTGGCAGCACTGCAGAACTTCGATCTGATCTGTTAGTCTTGGGATCATTTCGCCCTCTGTATCAGATGTTAGTCCTGCTGTTGCGAATATAACCAGTCAAGTGCGGTAGCTTTAATGGATTGTCATCAGGTTTAGGTACACATGGTTCCGACCCCATCATGTTCACCCGCACTCATCGCTGAACCGTAGATCAGCTTGATGGTAATGGTAGGCTGAGGGATTATCCTGGGGAAAATGTTACAGATTGTAGTTGAATACAATTCTGCTGCAGCTGTGATTTTACCGCACCACATGAATGCCCACTTTGAGCTCCAATATGTTCAATTTAATTCTACTGACTATCCCCCAGTTTACACCAAGACCCATTCACCCATCAGCCCTGTACTCAGTGTCTTAACCTGGTGTCTGATGTGGTTAACACTTCCATTTTCCTATTCTCATTGTGCTGAGGGTCTCTTTCTGGTGTCACGCCTCCAATTTGTTACTTTACTCAAACCCCTTAACATATGCATCTGAATCTTTTCCATTCCCCCCAATGCCATCTTCTGTGTTTGATGTGAATGTGTTCCCCTCTGTTTCTCTCCCTGACCAAGATTAAGAGCTCTGCAGTGTCAGTGATGCCAGATTTATGTAGTTTCAGATCAAGGAATTTGTGCACCTTGCATTATCGGTTACATCCAAGTGTATTCTGTGTGAGACAGAGCGTTTGAGCAGCTTTAACACACGTCTATGGAACTTGTTCAAAAACAGAAATTGCTGATGAAACTCAGCAGGTCTGGCAGCATCTCGTGGAATGAAAGCAGAGTTAATCTTTCAGGACCAGTGACCATTCTACAAAGCTCCCATTTTCTCCAGCAATTTTTGCATTTTTATTTCCAGTATTCATAGTTATTTATTTAATTGAAAACTTGTTCTGAGCCTATTCATTTCCAGAGAAACTCAACAGGTCTGGCATCATCTACAGAGACAGAGAAACAGAGTTACTGTTTCAAGTCCAGTATGACACTTCTTCAGAAATGAAAAAGTATTGGAAAATGAGCTTTATAATACCTTGACAGATGTGGGGAGTGGGTTGACAGGTAAAAGAGGGTGTGGCAAAAGATAAACATGCTTTTAGTAGTGGTGAACGAGAAGACCATGTGAAATAGCTTTAAATTAAGATGTGAATAGGGAAAAGGGTTTCTCTCTATTGAGTGAAAGATAAAGAAGATGCAACCACAGAAGGTCATAGAGAGGCCAGGAGGGAGATTGTACGGAAATTGGAGAACAGTTATAATGGGGTCAGACTGTGAAATTATGAAATTGTACATTAACTTCTAAAGGCTGTAACGTACGAAAGTGTAAAGTGCGTTGTTACTCGACCTTGGGATGTGCTGCCTTGGAACATTGCAGCAGCCCAGGGCTGAAATGTTAGCATGAGAGCAAGGTAAGTTACTGAAATGGGAAGCAATGAGAAGGCCAGGGTCATTTCTACAGACAGAGTGGGTGTGTTCCTCAAAGCAATCGCTATTTGGTCTCGCCAATATAAAGAGACTGCATTATGAGCAGCAATGACGGGAGATCAGATTGAAAGGTTACAAGTGAAATGCTGCTCCACCTGGAAGCTATGTTTGGGGCCTTGGATAGTGAGGAGGGAAGAGATGAATGGACAAGTGTTGCAGCTTCTGTAATTGCATGGGATGGTGTCATGGGGGAGTGGGGAAACGTTCGGGGTGATGGACAGTGACACAGAGGGAACGGTCGCTGTGAAATACTGACCGAGGACGGGAGGGGAAGATGTGTTTGATGATGCTGTCCTGCTGGAGATGGTGGAAATGGCGTAGGATGAATATGTGAATGTGGATTCTTGTGCAGGAGGAAGTGTGGACAAGGAGGAACTATCATTGTTCTGGGGTGGAGGGGACGGATTGAGGGCAACACCGTGGGGGATGGGACAGGCATAGCTGAAGGCCCTGTCCACCAGAGTTCGGGGATTTCTGGTTGGACGGAAAAGGAGGTCACGTTAGACACAGTTCACAGGAATGTAGCATCGTCAAACAGAAAAAACAGAGATGGAGAAACTTGGAGAATGGAGTCAGCCTCCACTGATCTTGTGCTCAGCCACAGGCAGAAGTTCCTTCTGAATGATTGAAAAGAACCAGGCATCTAATTTGAGGATTTCTGCCTCACATCTGGTCTGAAGCATAATGTGAAAATAGACCCAGAGGAAGGTCAGTGAGTATACATGAGCAGACTTTCAAGCAGATATCCCAAACCGATCAGTAATTATTGTTTCTGTTGAAAAAGATGAACTTGATAAGCAGCGAAGCACCCATGGTTGACAAAGGCTCTCAAGGATACTATTGATAAGCATTAGTGGAGGGCAAGATGTAGGATATTTATTTCAGGGAACAGAAGCAGATGCTTGGCATGAATTTCAGCTGTGCTTCCTGAATTCCCCACAGAAACTGCTGCCATTGCTGCTCCATCGTCTTCCCTGCTCGTGTCCCCTTCCTGATTCTAGGTTCTTCCTCTCAAATTACAGAGTACATTATCTTACATTATGGTCCCTCCCCACTTCACCTGAAACTCTTTGTTCAAGTCTACCTACTCTGCAATAGCATCAAGCTGCGTTTAAAGCTGCCACTTTGCTCTGGTCCCAGTGTGGCTCGGCCTCTCCATTCATGCTGTTTTACACCTCCTACTCACATCTCACTCCGGAAAGTTTCCTTCTTTGAGTAAACCTTATTGAAAAGACCTCTCCCCTTTTACACTGAATTCACACTGTGATCCAAATTTCAAAAGTTATACTCAGCCTTCATCTCACTCTGCTCAAGGCAACTGCACGCTGACCGTGTGGTACAAAAAATCCTCTTCTTATATGGTACAGGCCAGTGATGCTCTTTCACTGTAGAGATAATCACCCCATTTGTACAAAGCAATTCAGATGTTTGACCTCTTATTGGTACTCGTAACAGTTTCCTGCTGCCTTAGTATTATAACATGGAGAAAAATAAATCACAGTATGAAGTTTGGGCTGAAGGTTATTTACCTGTCATATGAATACTGTTTCAAATTTGCAGTGCTTTATCTTGAAATGCTTGTTCGTAAAGTTATTGTCAGATAGAATGTAGGAGGTTGAGGGGTGACATTGTAGAGGTTTATAAAATCATGAAAGGTATGAATAGAGTGACCAGCCAAGGTCTTTCCCACGGGATGGGGGAGTTCAACCATAGAAGGCAGAGGTTTAAGGTGAAAGAGGGGAGATTTGAAATGGACGAAGGATCAATGTTTTCACACAGAGGGTGACGTGTGTATGTGGAATGAGCTGTTAGAGGAAGAGTGGGAGATGCAAGTACAGCTACAACATTTAAAACTCATTAGGACAAACATAGGAATGGGAAAAGTTTAGAGGCATATGGACAAAATGCAATCAGATGGGACTAGTTTAGTTTGGAAAACCTGGTCAGCATGGACAAGTTGGACCAAAGGGTCTGTTTGTGCGCTATATGGCTGTATCAATCTAGAAAGCGAGGAAAAGGGGAGAAAAGCCATGATGTAGCAAATTGGCAAGAAATACAAAAACAAGCAGCACGAACTTTTCCGAGCATATAAAAAAAGTTCAAGATGAGTGTGTGATCTTAGGTGAAATTAATTAGGAAAGTATACTGAGGATAATTGGAGGGTGTGACTGAAGAATTGGCTACAGGGAGCAGACAGATAATTTACACCCATGTTTTATATCTTTCCTCACAGGGGAAGGCACAGTAAGTATTTCAATGATGTAAACAAAATGGTAATAGGAGGGAAGTTCTTGAACCATCTCTAACGAAAGGAACAAGGATTTTCTAACAGATAAGAGTAAGAGGAGACAGGCCAGCAGTAATTCATAGCTGGTTTTAAAAGAAGTGGTCACAGTCTTGTGGTCATGGCGCCCTCTCTATCAGATGTTAGTTCTGCTGTTTGTTAATGTAAGCAGTAAGTGCAGTAGCTTGAATGGGTTGTCATCAGGTTTACGTACACACGGTTCTGACCGTGGCATGTTCACCCACACATCATCACTGAAGCGGAGATCAGCTTCATGGTAATGGTAGACTGAGAGATTATATTGTGGTTGAATATAATTCTGCTGGTGCTGCTGCTACAACGGCTGCTATGATTTACAGCATCACATGAATGCCCAGTTTGAGATGCAATATCTGCAATACAATTCTGCTGCTTGTCCTCATTCGCACGGGGACACGGTCGTCCTCCTCCCCTGTAAACAGTGCCCTATCCCAGTTTCTCATGTGGGAACACTTCCTTTTTTAAAAATTCTCATCCTGTTTGGGTATCTTCATGATGCCATGCCTCCAATTGTCGCATTCCTCAAAAGCATTTAACGTTTTCACCTGAATATTTTCCGCTCCAGTAATGCCATCTTCTCTTTAAAGCAAATGTGTTTCCCGCTGTTTCTCTCCATAACCATGATTAAGAGCTCTGTCGTGTCAGTGACGACAGCCTTATGTAGTTTCAGAACAAATGAATTTGTATACCTTGCGTGATCATTCACTTCCCGGTGTATGGCTCTCCATGTTGGCCAGGGCGTGTGAGCAGCTTTGACACACATGTTTGAAACTTATTCAAAAACAGAAAGTGCTGAAGACACTAACCAGTCTGACAGCATCTGTGGAGTGAAAGCAGAGTTCATCTTTCGGGTTCTGTGACTGTTCCTCAAAGCACCCAGTAAGTCCAACAATTTTCGTTTTTGTTTCAGATTTCCTGTATCCAATGATCTTTGCTATATTGAAAATGTATTCTGTAACTTTTCATTTTTGAAGGAACTTAGGGGTCTGGCAACATCTCAGAGACATAGAAACAATGTTAATGTTTCAAGTCCAGTGTAAATCTTCTTCAGACGTGTAAGGGATTGGAAAGTGAGCGCTTTAGTACCTTTGCAGAGGTGGGAAAGAGTGTTTGGAGGCCCAGTGTGAAAGACAAATGGGCTTGAAATTGTTGTGAAAGAGACACAGGTATATAATGGGTGTAAATTAATGTGTAAATATTAGAAATTGATTTTCTCTGTTGAATGGAACATAAACACGACACGAACTTAGGGAGCCCAGGAGGGAGAGTGTACGGAAAATGGAGAACAGCCATAGTGGGTTCAGGCTGTGAATTTATGGAATTCAATATTACAGACTGTAACGTACCAAAGTGTAAAGTGAGGTGTTACTCGAGCGTGGGTTGTGCTTCATTGGAACATTGCAGCAGTCTGCATTTTCTTAGAATCCCGACAGTGTGAAAACAGGCCCTTCTGCACAACAGATCTATTCTGACCCTCCAAAGAGTATGCGAACCAATCCCATTCTCTACCCTAATACTATACGGAGACCATTGACTATTGCACCTAACATCAACATCCCTGAACACAATCGGCAATTCAGCATGGCCAGTTCACCTAACCTGCACAACTTTGAACTGTGGCAGGAAACTAGAACACCCAGAGGAAATCGAACCCAGTTCCCTGATGCTGTGAGGCACCAGTGCAAACCACTGAGACACCGTGCCATCCAGGACCGAAATATTATAAGACCACAACTCTATACGAGCAGAAATGAAGCCATTCGGACCATCAAGTCTGCTCCGGCATTCGATCACGAATGATAGATTTTCAACCCCATTTCCCTGCTTCCTGCCAGTTATCTTTGATCCCCTTGTCAATCAAGAACTTATCTGAGTCTGTTTTAATTATACTAAATAGAACGTAGAACAGGACAGCACAGAACAGGCCCTTTGGGCCACGAAGTTGTCCTGAGATTTAATCTTAATATAAAATATAGTAATTTAACCTATGCACCCCTCAACTCACTGCTATTCACGTGCAGGTTCATCAGTCGCTTAAATGTCCCCAATGACTTTACTTCCACCAACAGAGCTGGTAATGCATTCCATGCTTTCACAACTCTCTGCATAAAGAACCTACCTCTGACGTCTCCCTTTTACCTTCCTCCTAAATCTTCAAAATATGAATTATCGTACTAGTCAATCCTACCCTGGGGAAAAGTCTCTGGGTATTGACTCTCTCTATTCCTCTCATTATTTTGTACACCTCGATCAGATCTCCTCTCTCCTCTTTGTCTCCAGAAAGGTCCAAGCTTGTTCAACCTTTCTTCATGAAGCAAGCCCTTCAGTCCAGGCAGCATCCTGGTAAACTTTCTTTGCACCCTCTCTAAAGCCCCTGTATCTTTCCTATAGTAGGGGGTCCACAACTGGACACAATATTCCGAGTGTGGTCTCACCAGGGACTTGTAGAGCTGCAGAAAAAAAAACTTTGTGGCTCTTAAGCTCAATCCCCCTGTTAATGAAAGCCAAAACAGCATATGCTTTCTTGATACCCTATCCACTTGCGTGGCATCTTTGAGGGATCTATGCACTTGCGCACGCAGATCCCTCTGTACCTCCACACTGCCAAGAATACTGTATTTAGTGCTATATTCAGGATTCGAATTTGACCGTCCAAAATGAATCACTTCGCATTTACCCAGGTTGAACTCCATCTGCCATTTCTCAGCCCAGCTCTGCATCCTGTCTATGTCACGCTGCAGCCTACAGTAGCCCTCTATACTATCGATGACGCCTCCAATCTTTGTGTCATAAGCAAATTTACTAACCCACCCCATAACCTCCTCATCCAAGTCATTTATAAAAATTAAAAAGAGCAGAGGCCAAAGGATATAGCCCTGTGGGATCCCTCTCAACACTGTCCTCCAAGCAGAATATTTTCCATCTACAACCACTGTCTTCCTTCTGCTAGCCAGCCAATTCTGAATCCAGATAACCAAATCTCCCTGTATCCCATACTTCCTGACTTTATGACTGAGCCTTCCATGGGGAACCCTATCAAATGCCTTGCTGAAGTCCACATGCACCACGTCCACTGCTCGACCGTCGTCGACCTGTCTTGACACCTCCTCAAAGAAATCAATCAGATTTGTGAGGAATGACCTGCCCCTCACAAGGCCATGCTTTAATCACACAATGCTTTGCCAAATAGTCATAAATCCTATCCCTCAGAATTTTTTCCAAACTTTGCTGACCGCAAACATAAGATTGACTTGTCAGGGATTTCCCTATTACCCTTCTTGAAATAATTAACAAAATTCGCCTCCTTCCAATCCTCCGGTACAACTCCTGTGGAGACTGAGGAATCAAATATCCTCACCAGCAGCTTAGCAAACGCCTTTCTCGCTTGCCGGAGCTGTCTAGGATAAATCTGGCCCTGGGGACGTATCTATTTTAATGTTTTCCAAAATTTCTACCACATCAATTTCATCAATATTGATCTGGACCAGCTCCTCTAAGTTTTCATTTACAGCAAGTTCCCTTTCCCTGGTGAAAATCGAAGCAAAAAACTCATTTAGGACTTTCCCTATCTGCTCAGACTCCACGCATAAGTTCCCTACTCTATCCCTGATTGGCCCCACCTTCTCCCTAATTATTCCCTTACTCCTCACGTATGAGAAAAATGCTTTCGGATTCTCCCTAATCCTTCTTGCCAAGCCTTATTCGTTCCCCATCATGGTTCGCCTCGGCCCATTTATGAGCTCCTTTCTAGCAAGCCTGTAATCCTCGAAAGCTGTGTTAGATTCTTGCTTCCTCCATCTTCCGGAAGCTGCCTGCTTCCTTTTGACGAGAAGTTCCTCTGTTCTCGTCATCCAAGGTTCCTTAATATTACCCCTTCTTACCTGTCTCAGAGGAACAAATTTGTGTATCACTCGCAACAACTGCTCCTTCAGCAGTCTCCATATGCCTGCTGTGCCCTTTCTGTGGAACAATTGCTCCCAGTCTGTACTTCCCAACTCCTGTCTGATAGCATCATAATTTCCTTTTCCCTAATTAAATATCTTCCCTGGGAAACTGCTCCTTTCACTCTCCCAGACTATGCTACATGTGAGGCAGTTGTGATCACTTTCAACAAAGTGCTCTCCCAACGTGAGTTCTGACACCTGTCCTGGCTCGTTGCCGAACACCAAATCCAAAATAGCCTCTCCCCTTGTTGGTCTGTCTCCATACTGAGCAAGGAAACTATCTTGAACATACCTGACAAAAACGGCTTCATCCACACCATCTGCACTTAGGAGGTTCCAGTCGATATTGGAAAAGTTGAAATCACTCATAACATTAACCCTGCTACGTTTGCACTTTTCTGGAGTCTGCCCGTCTATGAGATCTTCAATCTCTCTACTGCTATTAGATGGCCTGTAGAAAACTCCCAAATCCGGTGACTGTTCCCTTGCTGTTCCTAACTTCCACTCATACTGACTCAGTAGACAAACCTTCCTCAACAACCTTCATTTCTGTAGCTGTGACGCCCTCTCTGATTAGCAATGTGACATCCTCTCCTCATTTTCCACCCACCCCGTTCTTTTTTCGATAAGATTAGATTACTTACAGAGTGGAACCAGGCCCTTCGGCCCAACAAGTCCACAGAACCCTCCACAGAACAACCCACCCAGAACCATTCCACTACATTTACCCCTTCATTTAACATTACGGGCAATTAAGCATGTGCCAGTTCACCTAATCTGCACATTTTTGGATTATGGAGGGAAACCGGAGCACACCCACGGGGAAAATGTGCAAACTCCACACAGACAGTTCCCTGAGTTGGGAATTGAACCCTGGTGTCTGGCGCTATGAGGCAGCAGTACTAATCATTGAGACTCTGTGCTGCCCCGAAACATATTTAAACGTTTTAAACCCTGGAACATCAAGCAACCATCCCTGCCCCTGTGAAACCTACGTCTCCGCATGGCCACGATATCGTAGCCTCAAGTACTGATCCATAATCTAAGTTTGTCACTCTTAGTTCAGACATTCCTTGCATTAAAGCAGATGCACTTTATCTGATCCCTTTGTTTCATGGCGTGAGAAACCTTCCTGATAGATTCAATATATCCTCTCACTGTCCCGTCTGCAACTAAACCCCTCTCAGACATGTGGTCTTGTTCCTAACCCCCTCCCAAACGCGTTTTAAACACGCCAGAATCATACGAACAAATCTCCCAAACAGGCCACTTGTGCCCCTCCAGTTTAGGTGCAATGCGTCCTTCATGTACAGGTCCCACCTTACCCAGAAGGTATCCCGATGGTCTAGGTATCTGAAGCCCTCCCTCCTGCACCAGCCCCACAGCCAATTGTAAATCTGCAGTCGCTGACTGTTCCTCATCTCACTAGCTCGTGGCACCGGTAGCAAACCTGAGATCACTACTCTACTCGTCCTGCTCTTCAGCTTCCAAACTAACTCTCTGGAGTCACTTTTCGGATCCTCAGTCCCTTTCCTGGCTATATCGTTGGTACCAAATGATCTGGTTTCCACAGCCTTCTGTGGTAAGGAATTCCACAATGTCACCACTCTCTGGATAAAGACGTTTCACCTTATCCCCGTTCTAATGGGTTTTCCCTTTTCTCTACGCCGGTGTCCTCCTGCCAGTGCCAACGTCCTCCCAATTTTGTCTGTATCCAGGTCATTCAGTATTCTGTAAATTTCAATATGATCCCCCCCACCCACCCATCCTTCTAATCTCCATCGAGTATAAACCCAGAGTTCTCCAATGTTCCTAATGTGTTAAGTTTTTCATTTCTGGTGAACCTTCTCTTGACACACACCAAGGCTACTACATCCTTCCTGAGGTATGAGGCACAAAATACTGGAAATGTGGTCTGACCAGAGCCTTAGAAAGCCTCAGAATCCCCGCCATTATATCCTACTCCTCTCGAGATGAATGACAACATCGTATATGCCTTCTTAACTACTGACTGAACCTGCAGGTTTATATCAGGCAAATCCTGCTCTTGAAATCCCAAGTCCCTTTGTTCCTCAGATTTCTGATTTTTCTTCCCATTTAGTAAATGGTCCATGCTTGTATTCTTCATACCAAAGTGCATGACCTCACACTGCCCCAAATTGCATTCCATCTGCTACTCCTTTTCCCACTCTCCGAAACTGTCGAAATCATTCTGCAGGCTCCCTGCCTCCTCAATATTACATGCATCTCCACCTATCTTGGCTTCATCTGCAAACGTAGCCAGAATGTCTTCTGTACCGCCACTCAGATCATTAACCTATAAAGTGAAATGTTGTGACTCTTGTGGAACACTGCAAGTCACCGGCTGCCATCCTGAGAGGGACAATTTTATCCTCAATCTGCATCCTGTAAGAGAGGCAATCTTTTACCCATGCTAGTACCTATCCTCTGAGAACCCTGGGTCCTTATCTTACTCTGCAGCCTCCTGTGGGGTACCATGTCAGAGGCCTTCTGGAAGTTCAGATAGGTAACTCTCTATTGTCCAAACCGTTGTTACCTCCTCAAAGAAGTCTCATTATCTTGAGAGCAATGTAGGTTCTTGAAATGGGGAGCAATCAGAATGACAATGTCATTCCGACAGACAGAGTGGAGATGTTCATCAAATCAGTTTCTGTTTAGCTCAGTAATGTAAAGGAGACTGCATTGTCAGCAGCAACGACAGGAGATTGGATTGAAAGCGTATAAGTGAAATGCTGCTTCACCTGGATTGTGTTTAGAGCCTTGGACAGTGAAGAGGGAAGAGATGAATGGGCAAAAGTTGCAGCTTTACGTGGGAAGGTTCCATGGGGGTGTGGGGAACTGTTCGAGGTAATGGAGCTTGCCACAGAAGGACTGGTCCCTCTGAATTTCTGACGGTGGACTGGAGGGGAAGATGTGTTTACTGGTGCTGTCCTGCTGGAGGTGGTAGAAGTGGCGGAAGATGATTCTGTGAATGCAGATTCTAGTGCAGAAGGAAGTGTGGACAAGGGGAGATCTATCATTGTTCTGGTAGGAAGGGACGGAGTGAGGGTAGAAGTGAGGGAGATGGGCCAGACACAGCTGAAAACTCAGTCCATCAGATTTAGGGGATTTCTCGTTTGAGAGAAAAGAATGACATGTAGGAATCTTCCCATTGGAATGTGGCATCATCGAACAGAAATGACAGAGCCAGGGAAACTGGGAGAATGGAGTCACCTTTAGCTGATCATGTGTTCAGCCACATACGTAGGTTCCCCCCGAATGACTGAAAAGAGCCAGGCATTTCAAATGCAGATATATGTCATATATCTGGTCAAATACGGAGTGTGAAAATAGGCACAGGTGAAGGTCAGCAGATATGTGTGTGGCGGGGGTGGGGTGTTGGGGGGAGGAATGTGGGAACATTTAAGCAGGTACTAATTAATAACTCTCAGTAATGTTTGGCTCTAGTGAAAAAGAAGATGATATGAAAATGTGAAGATGAACCATCCATGATGAACAAATGCTGTGAAGTATGCTAATCAATCACAAACTAAAGAATTCAGATTGTTAATCGTTGGCCACATTTGGGTAGTTAACTTTTGGAACAAGAAGCAGATTGTATAAAACAAAATACAAAGAAACAACATTTCAAAACTGGCAAGAATATTAAAAGAAACTAACCGCAAGAGTTTTCCCATATCGAATAAAAAACTTTCATGATGTGTGTGTGACCCTTGGAAGGAAGGCAGGAAAGAATATGTGGGACACCTGTAAGATGTGACTGGGGAACTGATTTCAGGGAACATGCAGAGAAGTTAAAACATTATTTTACATTGTTCCTCGCAGGGGAAGGCACGAAGAGTTTCAATATTATAAACAAAATTGTAGTCAGATGAAAGTTTTGCATTGTCTCTCACAAAATGAACAATGCTTTTCTCAAACAGAAAAGACCAAAGGTAAACAGCTCATCAGCAATTCATAGCTTGTTTTGATAGAAATGGTTACAGAGTGACTGGTGGCACTGTGTGAAATATTCCATAACTCCTGGGATTACAGGAGTGTTCCAGTGAAACTGGCGAAACTCCAAAGTGGCGTCTGTCTTCAAGAAGAGAGTGAGTCTTCAAGTGTTTAGGTGCTCCCTTTGTTTGATTAGTGGAGCATATTTGAGAGGATTAATGGCCTCATGATGCACTTTCATCCTGAGCGATTTAAAAAAAAGTAAAACTCTGCTCCTTCCTCTGATGCGTTGCATATTGGGGGATGAACATTTTGCTGAAATTGAATTATTTTGAGAATTATTTGGAACATTGTACGAACGACATCAACCAGAGAATTCTAGAAACTGCACTCATAAGAACATTTTATAACCATGTGGGGGTATTGCGTAGGTGAGAGAGAGAGAGAGAGAGAAAGAGAGAAGGTGCTTTATTGCAGTAGTAAGAGTGATGGAGCCTTATTCTGGGGAAGGCACTAACAGATATACAATGTGTGTGAGAGAGTAGAGAGAATACGTTGACACTTATCCTGACAGAACGGGGAAGGTTATTGATGCTTTTCCTGTATTGCTGGACTTTTCTTCGGACGCAGATACTGCACTGAGCTGGGTGGTGTGCTCAGACCATGGTCTGGGAAGAGAATGATCCCCCTCTGTACTAGACCATTCACCATGACCTCCGTGCCTCTGTCGTCAAGCTGTGGTGTAATTTCCCTTTATCTGCCATGCTCGGATAAACTGTGCAGGGCAGTTCCAAACTGAGAAAACTCAACCATGTGCCCATTGGCCTTTTTATGATGGCAGCAGTACCAGTGATCACTGAATATACAGGGGCATCCGAGCGATGGTGTGCACCTCCAGCCATAATGGGTGGGAAAATCGTGCTGGCGTTGAATGAGAGGGACACCATGGGGTAGGGTGGGTAGTTAATGAGGTGAGTTCGATAAGATAACACCAGGAAACTAGCTCTGCCTCGTGCAGATATTCCTTCTGTCACATTCAATGAAAATGGCACTGAGACAAATTATTGTACGATTCAGCCCAGTGAGTCGAAAACTCTGCTGATCCTACTCCCAGTTACAACGCTGCAGGACAAATGCTTATCGAAAATTCTATATTGCAAGACGCTATCGAAATATTCTCATTTCACAATTTTTAAACCTACCATCAGATCATTCTCTGAAATACTCTCTCAATCTCCCCCTGTCTTTTAACCAAGTACCTCCGAGTTGTTGGTATTTAAACTGATTCCCCTGCCATCTCTCTCTGGCAGTGAGTTTCACATCCACAGCACTCCTGTGTCATGCCACACTGGAGATATGGAGCTGTAAATGGAGAGGTGCTGCACATCTATCACTTCCAGCATGAGCTGCAAGGTTCCCCACGCTGGGCAGTGATCTAACAGAGTGTTACACAGCAATGCAGCGATTGGTGCACACAGCTGCGTATGCTGGGAAGGTACCTGCTCCAGATTAAAAGATAAATTCACTGCTATTTACTGTACAGCTCCCCATGCTGCACAGATATCCAGTCCGTGTGGATAGAACAATGTCTTTCTGTGTTCTGCACAGCACCCTGTGTTGAACAGATCATTTTGTCCAAATTTATTGATCAGTGCACTGTTGGACATATAAGTAGTGAACCTGTGAGCTCTAAACAGTGTCCGATCCTGGACGGATTGCTGAGCAGTGCACTAGCCTGGTCTCCGCAGTGCTTCATGCTGAGCAGTGACCTCATCTGGGCTTATGCGTGTCTGGGATGGATCTGAGAGGTGGATTGAGTATCCTATATAATTCCTGACATGATTATCACTTCTCTGGCTCAGCCCATTCCGCTGGTAAATGTGAGGTGTTATGTTTGAGATAGAATTTACTTGGTCAAAATATTTGACATTAAGCAAAACACTATTTATTCGAAGACTGTCGATAAAAGACAACAAAATGAAGACGAACTTGCAATAACTTAATTCTGTTCGAAAACTTAGAAGAATAATAGTTTATTGAACTACTAGACAGTAATGGTTCCAATATGGTATCAACCGATAAACACAACAATGTCAAAAAACAAATGCAAGAAACAGATTGTCTGACGTGTAGTTCTCCACTCCAGGAGGAAAGGACATCAAAAGGCAGTTCTGAGAGAAATCTCAGAGAGTGTGTGTAGCACCCGGGAGAGATTTACTGCCTTCCAACTCTGCTGAGACCCCATCAATAACTGGTGAAAGGTAAAACTAAGAATCCTGGTTCTGTAAGAGTTTGACCATCACTCCACAAGACAAGGTCGCGGCTGTAAGAACACAAGGAATGGACTGTACCTACATCGTCTATGGCTCTGTAGGTGTCTCTCAAAAATGCTGAAACCCACCTCAGCCATTTCATGCTGGACAGACAGAAGTCAAAGTTAAACTTAAATAAATGAAACAAAAAGACGCAGCGGGCCTGGTGATCAGACACAGACGGCCTCGGGAGCCCAGCAATTCCTATATTGCCAAAACACAGCAGAATCATCGAGCTTGTGAAGAGAAAGAATTGTGTCTCTCCCCCACCTCGATGTTTACAACTGGAGATGTGCCATGAGCCCAATAATCTGCGATATCAAAATCCCAGCCACCCCAAGTATTATTGTGATATATCAGAGTTGCCGTGAAATGGGGTTAACTGTAGCTGTTTGTTCAGTGACTGTGATTAATATCAGTCTTCCCGGACCTAACTGGGTCACTGAAGGATTTCCCTCTTCCATAATTCGGGACTTCTTTCAACTTATTTTGCCCTAGTATTCGGGGCAGAGTCAAACTCAACAAGATTGGGATCAGCAGCTACAGAGAAAGAGCGAGAGATCAGAACCTGAGAACATTAGAATGGTCCAACAATGGATTTTAATTTGAGAACATGAGACTGGAATGTTCCAACAATGAATCAGAATTGAGAACGTTAGACTGGAATGTTACAACAGTGGACAGGAGTTTATCCTGGGGTCTTCACTGGGTTTCTCAGGATTGGCCGCGGTTAGAGTTGCGGATACTAGCCGTACTGATAATTATTCAAGTTGGGTACTATCCCATCCTCGCTATTACTGGTGTGCCTGGTAAGTCTATCTCTATCAATTCTATGTGTGATGCTGAATGTTATTGCTATTCTGGTTGATTATATTCAACAAAAACATAAACGTTCAGTCACTTCCTTCTCATGCATTTCCAAAATACTTACTCATAAACATCTGAGAAGGTAAAAGACTGTTCAGAACCTTGAGTCTCCATTTACCGTGAAGTGTTTTGTATCTCCATATTCTCTCTGTCATCAAACCTGCCGACACCCACCTATATAATATCCCCAATCTCCAGCCCTGCCTGAGTTCTGTTGCTGACTTTTCCATCACCTACCCCTTCGTTAAAGACAGATTTTATGGCTCCAGTTCTCTTCTGACCTCTCTTCCAGTTACAAATAGTTTGACCACAAACATGTTCTTGTCTCTACAGTTACTTCACAACAGGGACTCTTAAACCGAGTAATAATGTCACTGACTGTGTAATTCAGAGGCACGGGTTATGACTCGAAAATCATTGTCTGAAATTCTATCAAAGCCGATGACTAAATTTAAATTCCAATATCAAAAATTTGAATTCCAATATCAAAAATTTGAATGAAGTCTATTTTCACTCATGGCAAGCATAAACCACTGTCTGAACTAAGTGTCACCTCAGATCCACAACAATATGGTTGCCTCCATATTGCCTTGACAAATGGCCCCGTGGTCAAGGACAGTTACGAACAAAAATGCTGCCCTTGCCAGTGATGCTGGCATCCCGCGAAACAACAACATTAAAGGTGAAATAACCAAGGAAATGAGGATGCTGGCGATCTGAAATAAAATTCTCCACCGTCTGAAAGAATGTTGGAGAATCTCAGCAGGTATGGCAGTCTGTCGGAAAAAAAAACAAATAACGTTTCAAGGTTAGTGAACCTATCAAAACTGAATAAAACTGAGAAATAATATTATTATATCAGGGATGGATGGTAGGGTGAGCGGGAGGTTTGTGTTGAGTGGATGATGTCCAGCAAGAGAGAGAAAGTGAGAGTGAATGAGAGACAGATGGAGAGAGAGAGAGAGAGAGAGAGAGAGAAAGGAAACGCAAGCAAAAGGATTGCTGATGATGGACTGGAAGGAAAACAGAATGGGAAGTTATTCTACCATTTCCCCTTTTCACATATTCCTGAGTATCATATTTATTATGGGATGTCCTTGCTTACCATGAGTTATGTTCCCTCTATCTCTCTTATAGTCGCTGAGTTGTAGAGAAACGTAAAGTTCAATGGTCAACTGTTTCTTTGGAGAGAGGAACTATTACTGTGCGACTGTGTAGAGATGTAAGAGCTTTCTCAGCCAGGAAGAGAAACTGAGGAGCTGAAAAATGTATTGCTGGAAAAGCACAGCAGGTCAGGCAGCATCCAGAGATCAGGAGAATCGACGTTTCGGGCATGTGCCCTTCTTCAGGAATGAGGAAAGAGTGCCAAGCAGGCTAAGATACAAGGTAGGGAGGAGGGACTTGGGGGAGCTGCGTTGGAAATGCAATAGGTGGAAAGAGGTTAAAGTGAGGCTGACAGGCCGGAGAGGTGGTGGGGGCGGAGAGGTCAGGAAGAAGATTGCAGGTTAGGAAGGCGGTGCTGATTTCGAGGGATGGGATTGAGACAAGGTGGGGGGGGGGGAGTCGAAATGAGGAAGCTGGAGAAATCTGAATTCATTCCTTGTGGTTGGAGGGTTCCCAGGCAGAAGAGGAGGAACTCTTCTGGTCATGCCCGAAACGTCGATTCTCCTGATGTTTGGATGCTACCTGACCTGCTGTGCTTTTCCAGCAATACATTTCTCAGCTCTGATCTCCAGTATCTGCAGTCCCCACTGTCTCCTAGAGAAACTGAGGAGACCGAGGCATTTTCAATACTGAATGGATGCATTGTAGGTGTGGGGAATTCACTTGCTGCTGCCATCTGGAAAGTCAGTGGAGTCTCTGGGGATGGTGTTCTCAGGATAGTGATGTCAGCTACTGGGTTCATTCAGGGAGCCCCGGTGGTCTGGGGACCCCACTCTGAATACTGTATTTACAGTGTGTCTGGGTCCATGATAAACAATTGAGGCTGAGACTACAAATAAGCGAAGCTGTACCAACAGGGAGGAGTGAGGCACTATATTTTCCTCTCAGGGATTTCCAGGAACATTTGTCTAAGCTGCACCCATTCAGGTGTAAAGTGTAAAACTAGTTTGTCTCAAAACTAAGGTGGTCACTGAGCTGTATTCTCTCTTTCAGTATAACCTGTGTTCTCACACCAGTAGCAGGACTGCGCTGACACTCATGATGAATGAAACTGGATTGATTCTGGAACTTTTCAGGTAGCAGTGGGTAATATATCCATCATCTCTGAAGTGCAGTCCTCCAATGTATTCATGAGTTGGCTGAAATCATCTGCCTGCTGAGAGGAATGCATTGGTTCCATCTCCACAGGGGAAGGTACAGAAACTACTTTCCACAAATATTAGGGAACAGAGGGACTGGTAAAAATTGGAAACTGCAGGAAATCAGAATTAATGAAGTGTATGTTATTGAAAATCTAATTGAATTGAAGTTTCATAAGTTGCTGCATCTGATGAGCTCCATCCCAGAGTGATTGAGATGAGAACAAAGCTTGTGAAATAATTACTGATTATTCTTCAAAGCTAGTTAGATTCTGGAAAGGATCCTGCAGACTGGACAGCAGCTATTGTCAACCTAAATATTTAAAACAGGATGGAGAGGGAAAACAGAAAACTAAATAATTTGATGTCAGCTTTGAGAGAAAAAAATATTGGAACCTTTTATAAGGAACGTGACGATGAGACACTTGGAGAATAATGATACAATTTGGTACATTGGGCCTAGATTCAGGAAAGGGAAATGATCCTTGATAAACCTGTTTGTGGAGATTGTCCGTTGTGACATCGAAAGTTGAGAACCAATGGGATTGGTGTATTTAAGACCATAAGACCATAAGACATAGGAGTGGAAGTAAGGCCATTCGGCCCATCGAGTCCACTCCGCCATTCAATCATGGCTGATGCGCATTTCAGCTCCACTTGCCAGCGTTCTCCCCGTAGCCCTTAATTCCTCTAGACAACAAGAACCTATCAATCTCGGGTATTTGTATTTTTAGTAGACGCTTGACATGTCTGAATACAGGTGAGTGGGGAATGTTAGAGTCCATGGGTAGTTAGGGGTGGAATATATACCACATGGATTAAACGTTGAGTAACGGAGATACGAGAAGAATACTGTTATTCTCTGGACTGAAGGATTGATGGGTGGCAGCAGGATCAGTGTTTGGGCAATAGCTGTTCACAAGGTATAAAAATGATTCAGATGTGAACAACAAATATCATCATGTACATTTATATTTATTAAATGGTAGAGAGATTGGCGAGTGCTTTTGTTGAAAAAGTCCTGGATGTCCTTGGTCACAAGTCAGTGACAGAATTCATACAGGGGAAGGAAGTAAATGATACGTGGCTCTTCAGGCAAAATGATTGAATTACAAAAGTTAGAAAATCTTTCCCACTGATCGTGTTTTGTTGAGATAGTATTTGGTGCTTTGTGTAAAGGTTTGGTCTGCTTTATAATCAATGATATCTTTGTCACCGAGACAGTGCAAAGGAGTTTGACCAGACTAAACACTGGCGTGTTGTTACCATGAGGAGAGAGTGCAGTAACGATGTGCTTAATCTGTAGCGCTGTGAGAGAATAAGAAGTTGAAGCTTGATGGGTATGGACAGAAACCCATTATGACCCAAACAGCTAAATGGGGTGTCAATGTCATACTTTTCATTGGATGTTTGATTCACGACAGTTTACATGCATCTGCAGAACCCTCACGCCGATTGACAGAGAGGTGCAGGCTCTGAATGAACCCTGAACACTTTAATGCACAGTTAATGTGTGACACTGCATTGTGTGTCACTTTGTACACAGTCCTGTCAGCAGCCAAAACACCTTCATTCTGAAACAGTTAGTTATTCCCCACCGGTTTCCGACCTCCATGGAGACCATGGGTCTGCCTTCTTGGAGATGGAAGATAACTTGGAGAATGGCTAAAAAATGTTGGCTTCATTCCAACTGCCAGAAAACCATATTAAAGTAACACATATGTATCATGAGTAATTAAGCCATGTGGATCAATTTGGAGCAGTTGCCTGCGCAGCCCCTGCTCCATTTGTTTGTGATGTTGGAGCATCTCTGACACTTTCCTTTTCCTGTGTTAGTGGCTTGACAAGCTGAATAACCTCTTCCTGTTCCTTTGTAAGTGACTCCGGGTGTGAAATGGTTCTTTCTGATCCCATGTACGTGACATGTGGGAGGGAGCAGACTCTCACCTTCCTGTGCAACAGGCAGGAGGCACTGAAAGGGCTATCCTTCTTTTGCCCAGTAGTTTTGATGGGATGAATGGCTGCCCCACATTCTCGTGAAACCAGATTGGGCTGCTGAATGAACTTGTCCTTTTACTTTGGAAATGTACTATGCTGTTACATAAATGTCAACCAGACTTTAACAACACGGTCTTGAATGTTATCCGAGTCTTGCTATACATGGTCACAGATTGTTTCAAGAGCTGAATACGGACAACCTGTCCTGAAAACTTAGTAGACTTCAGTGAATGCCCCTCTTCTGCTGGCACGGTGGCTCAGTAGCTTACACTGCTGCCTCACAGCACCAGGGTCCCAGGTTTGATTCGATCCTTGGGCAACTGTCTGTGTGGAGTTTGCACATTCCCCACTTGTCTGCATGAGTTTCCTTCGAGTGCTCCGGTTTCCTCTCACAGTCCGAAGATGTGCACGCAGGGTGAATTGGCCATACTAAATTGTCCATCATGTTAGGTGCATTAGTCAGACGGAAATGTGTTTGGGCGAGTTACTCTTCGGAGGGTCAGTGTGGACTGGTTGGGCCGAAGTGCCTGTTTCCACATTGTAGGGAATCTAATCTGCTCAGTTTGGACTCAATGGGCTGAATAGCCTCCTTCCACACTCTAGGGATTATGTGATGACAAACTGGAGATGCCTGAGCTGAGGAAGCTGCGCTGAGGATCTCCTGCAGATGTGTCCCACGGCTAAGATGATTGATGCCCACCAATGATAATCACGTTCCCTTGTGCAATGAATGTCTCCAAGCGGTGTAGAGGTCATAATTAATTCTCAGTAAGTGTGATTTTGTTCAGGTTCCTTGATGGCATCCTCAGTCAAATACTGCCTTGATGTCAGTGTCAGTCTCTCTTACCTGAGCCCCTGCGTTACCTCTTTCGTTCATATCAATAGGTCATGGTGCAGAAGCAGAGAAGGTTTTCTTCAAACAGAGGGTAGTCAATGTCAGGAGTTCTCTTACACAGAGATCTAGGGGAGCTAGATCACTGAAAGGGACCAGCGGTGTCCCGCTGGGATCAGTTCAGTGACCTCTGCCCACTGTTATTTTCAAAATGACTTGGATGTGGGTGTTGAAGAGTTGGCTAGTAAGTTTGCCGATGACACAAAGGTGGTTGGAGTGGTACAGAATGTGGAGGGCTATTGTAGGTTGCAATGGAACATCGACAGAATGCAGAGCTGGGCTGAGAAGTGGCACATGGACTTCAAACTGAAGTAATACACTTTGCAAGCTGGAATGTGAACGCAGAATACATGGTTAAAGGCAGAATTCTTGGCAGTGTGGAGAAACAGAGGGATCCTGTCATCCGTGTCCACAGATCCCTCAAAGCTGCCACCCAAGTTGATCGGGTTGTTAAGAAGGCGTATGGTGTGTTGGTTTTCAGTTGCAGGGGGATTGAGTTTAAGAGCCGCGAGGTTATGCTGCCGCTCGATAGAGCCCTGTTCAGACCGCACAGGGAATATTGTGTTCAGTTCTGGTCTCCTCATTATAGGAAGGATAATGAAGCTTTTGAGAGTGTAAAGAGGAGATTTACCAGGATGCTGCCTGGACTAGAAGTCTTACGAAAAAACCACGAGGGAGTAAGGGTTTTTCTCATTGGAGGAAAAATAGGTGAGAGGGGACTTGATAGAGGTGTACAAGATGATGAGAGGCAGATAGAGAGTGAATAGCCAGAGACATTTTCCCATGGCAGAAATGTCTATCACTAGGTGGCATTTTTTAAGGTAATTGGAGGAAGTTTTAGGGGAGATATCAGAGGTAGATTCTTTACACAGAGAGTGGTGGGTGTGTTGAATGCACTACCATCAGTGTAGTAGAGTCAAATACGTGAGGGAAACTTAAGAGACTCTTGGATAGGCACATGGAACAAAGTGAATGGAAGCATGGAGGTTAGAGTAGGACAAACAACACAACATCGAGGACTGAAGGTCCTAACTGCATGCATTCATGTAGAACCTTGAGCTCAAAATCTGCATGAATTCATGTAAAACTCCGTTATCTCACTTTTTAGCTTAGAATTAATCTAAACATCAGAGAACACAGGTGGCCAACACCTTCAACATTTTACCTTGCTATCACCATTGTTCACAGCTCACCTGAGAATGCAACATTTTTTTAAAATAAAGGTTTTGTGATTTACACATAAAAGAAGTGAAACTATCATGGCATTTTAACAGATGAAAGGCTTAACAGACAATCAGTTTTTCCATGTATAATTTCAGTTACATCACACTGTAAATGTTTGCTATAAATTCTGTGTTACGATCGACCCCTCAACTATCACCTGATGAAGGAGCGATAATCCAAAAGCTAGTGTGCTTCCAATTAAACCCGTTGGACTATAACCTGGTGCTATGTGATTTCTAACTTTGTACACCCCAGTCGCACACCGACATCTCCAAATCAGTACTGTTCTTTGTTCTGTGTTCTATGGAAGTGCTCAAGAAGACTTGGACATTAAGAAGATTTGAGACTTGGAGCAGATCAGCCTTAATCTGAGTGAAGGGCAAGGCAGGCTTGGGATGTGAATGACCTGCCCCTGTTTCTGATGCTCTCCCATTCTGTTATTGGAAAGTTCATATGTGTTATTTTCCTGGAAGGTCTTTTATGGAATATTGCAATCAGGGAGACCCGTGGATTTTGTGAGCCATCACGGGGTGAGATTTGGGGGCTGTATTCACAGTGAATCTGGGTCTACAACATGATCAACAAATGAAGCACAAGATACAGAGAGGGGAGGTTTTGTAAAGAGAAATGAGCAACATCTTCCATATCCAGCCTGGGTCTTCCAATTACATTTTCCAAATCTCCCAAACCGAGTGGGACAGTCTCGAGGGACCGAACTGTTTCCTGTATTTCTGTGCACCATGCTATAACAATAAGTGGACTCTAACTGCTCCTGTCTAGCAGGTTAGAGGGGTTGAATGGAACAAAGAAACATGGGACTGAGGAGCAGGAGTGGGTCATCAGAGAATTTGAGCCTTCTCCACCAGACATTAAGATTGTGGCTGATCAGATTGTGGTCTCAGCCTCATCGTCCTGTCTGTGTCCCATTATCCGTGACTCACTTTTCTGTCAAATCTTTAACTAACTCAGCTGTGAATACTTGTAATCAGAGAGGCACCACAAACTTCCGGGGAAGACAATTCCCATTCGAATGGCCCTTTTAGAATTCTTCCTCAGCCCGCTGTGAGAATAAGAGAATCATACAGCGTGGAAAAAGATCCTTTTGTCCAATTTGTCCATGCCGATCAGGCATCTTAATCAGATCTCGTCCCACTTGGCAGCATTTGGCCGACATCACATGATCCATTCCTATTTATGTACCTATCCAGTTACATTGTAAACGTGTAATTGTACCCGCTTCACTACTTTCTCTGACAGTACACCCACCAGCCTCTGTATGAAAAGGTTTCCCCTCAGGTCCCTTCTAAGTCTTTGCCTTGTCACCTTCACCCTATGCTGTCTAGTTCTGGACGCCCCTTAGATTACTTACAGTGTGGAAACAGGCCCTCCGGCCCAACAAGTCCACACCGCCCCGCCGAAGCGTAACCCACCCATACCCCTACATCTACATTTACATTTACCCCTTACCTAACACTATGGGCAATTTAGCATGGCCAATTCACCTGGCCTGCACATCTTTGGACTGTGGGAGGAAACCGGAGCACCCGGAGGAAACCCACGCAGACACGGGGAGAACGTGCAAACTCCACACAGTCGGTCGCCTGAGGCGGGAATTGAACCCGGGTCTCAGGCCCTGTGAGGCAGCAGTGCTAACCACTGTGCCACCGTGCCGCCCACAGATCTTGTCCAATCAGACTATCCATGCCCCTCAGAACTTTATTAAACCTCTGTCATGTCACCATTCAGTCTCTGACAGTCCAGGGGAAAAAGCCTCATCCTGTTCATCAACTCCCTGTAGCTCAAACCCTCAGGTTCAAGAAAATCTTTGTAAATCTTTTCTGCACCCTTTCAAGCTTAAAAAGAGTCAACTGATATGTACGCAGTATTCTTAAAGTGGCCTCACCTACGTCCTGTGCAAGCGCAACACGTTACTCCAACTCCTATTCTCAATGTTCTGACCAATTAAGGCAAGCATGTCAACCACATTCCTCACCACTGTACCGTTCTAAACTCCACTTACAAGGAACTATGAATCTTGACCCGTAGGTCTCTTTGTTAAGCAACATTTCCCAGGGCACTACCCCGCTTTAACTTACCAAAATGTAAAACCTCACAAATATCTAAATTAAACTCCATCTGCCAGTCCTTGGCTCATTGTTGGTCAAGGATCCCGTTATAATCTGAGATAATCTTCTTCACTGTCCACTGAACCAATTTGGTGATGTTATCTGTAAACTTACTAACCATGCCTCCGATAATCACATCAAAGTTGTTTATATCCGTGATGAAAAGCAGTGAGCTCAGCACTGATTCTTTCAGCACACCGCTGGCCACAGGACTTCAGTTTGGAAAACAATCCATTACCTTCAATCCAAATTTGTATCCAATTGGTTAGCTTTTCCTAGATTACATATAACCTAATTTTAGTAATCTGCCTACGATGGGGAACCTTATTAAATGCCTTGCTGAAGTTTGTGTAAAAATTGTACACCATAGTGTATTCTTCAATCTTCTTTGTCATCTCTTCATAATACTCAATCACATTAATTAGACAGGATTTCCATCACACAAATCCATATTGACTATCCCTAATCATTCCTTGTCTTTCTAAATAAATGCAAATTCTATCCCTCAGAATCCTCTCCATCGTCTCTGACGTTGGCTGATTGAGTCGATAATTCCCTGTGTTGTTTTGGCTCCCTTCTACCTTTTCTAGCCCCACTCCTCCACTGCCCACAAAAAATAATTATAACTATGTTGGTGATATGGCCGATGATATCGTTCTCAGAGCGTTTCAGGGTCAGTGTTAGGAACAAGTCAGGCAGATTCCTTTAATTTACTAAAACAACATGTCTATGACCAAAACAAACTATGATGGAAAGAGGAATGACGAGAGGATATTGCAAATATGTACAGTGATATTTCCCTTTGAAAAATACTGAGAAACACACACACACACACGCACACACACAGACACACAGACACACACACGCACAGACAGACAGACAGACACACACACACACACACACGCATGCGCACACACATTCGTATTATTGATAACAAACTGAAAAGCAAAATATCTGCAAAGTTAACTTGAAAGAACATTGTCCAAATCTGATTCGAACTTATGACCTAAGGAAAAATGAGAGTTTGACCCAAATGCTGTTCTATTTGTTCAGTCATCAAGTCCTACAGCATGGAGAGAGGCAGAGAGGCCCTTTGGCCCACACTCGTCCATGCTGACCCAAATATCAAAACACACAAAACTCATTTCCCAGCACTTGGCCCATAGCATTCTCGAACTTTCCTGTCCATGTTCTTGCCCAAATGCCATTTAAATATCGTTAATATAAATGATTCAACTCCTTGTGTGCCACTCTCTGTGTAAAACAGTTTCCATTAGTTTCCCTTTTATTCTTTCCCCTCTCACCTTAAACTGATGCTCTCCCCTCCTTGATTCCCCAACTCTAGGAAAAAGAGGTTGGGTCCATTCACCCTAACCATGTAACCTTCTATAAGACCCCTCTCCTGTACTCTAAAGAAAAAAGTTCTCGCTTGATCAACCTCTCCCTATAATTCATACTGTTGGGTCCTGGCAACATTTTTGTAAATTCCGTCTGCATACATTCCAAATTAAAAACATCCTTCCGGTCGCAAAGTGACTAAACTGAACACAACACTACAAGTGCAGCCTCACCAACATCCTGTATAACTGTAACATAACTTCCCAACGGCTCTCCTCCATGTCCTGACCAATGCTTGCTCGTGTGACAAAACCCTTCTTCACTACCATGTCTAACTATGACCCTACTTTCAGAGAATGGTGGACCTAAACTCCATGGTCCCTCTGCTCAACTACACTCCTTAAGGTCCTACCAATAACCATGAAACTCCTACCTTGATCTAACGTTGCCAAAATATTCCTCAGTCCACTTCTCCAGTTTGATCAAGGTCCTGCTGCAATTTCTGATATACTTTCTCACTGTCCACGATACCACCTATTTTAGTCATGATTCGGAGATGCCGGTGTTGGACTGGGGTGTACAAAGTTAAAAATCACACAACACCGGGTTATAGTCCAACAGGTTTAATTGGAAGCACACCAGCTTTCGGAGCGACGCTCCTTCATCAGGTGATTGTCAATTATCTGATGAAGGAGCGTCGCTCCTAAATCTAGTGTGTTTCCAATTAAACCTGTTGGACTATAACCTGGTGTTGTGTGATTTTTAACCTATCTTAGTGTCATCTTCAAATTTCCTAACCTTGTACATGCCTTGTACATGCCTTGTACATTCGCAAGAATATCATTGATACAAATAACAAACAGCACCGGGCCCAGCAGAGACCCCTGAGGCACTTCAAGTGTCACATGCCTCCAGTCCGAGAGCATCCTTCCACTATTAACCTCTGCTTAGTACCATCAAGCCAATTGTGTGTCCAATTTGCCAGCTCCCTCTGGATTCCATGTGATTTTAACCTTCCAGACCAGCCTATCAATGGCAAACTTGTCAAAGGCCTTCCTGAAAACCACACAGTCGAACGCCCTGCCCTCATCAACCCTGGTCAATTCATCAATGAACTCAAACAAATTTGAGAGGCATGATCTCCCACTCACAAAGCCATGCAATATTTCCAGTCTAAAAACAACTATTAATAATAATTATTAAAATTAATTATATAAAACTAATAAATAATAATAATATGACACTTTCAGTGGTCAATAAATTATTCATGGTATGTGATATTGGAACGTGCATCATGGGTGAAGGGCAGAATAGATTTTGTACCTGTGTAATTGAACTGTGTTGAAAAAAAGCAAGGGTGACATGGTGTTCAGTGGCTAGTACTGCTGCCTCATAGTGCCATGGATCCGGGTTTGGTTCCAGCTTCCGGTGACTCTCTGTGTGGAGACTGCACATTCTCACTGTGTTTGTGTATGTTTCCTCTGGGTGCTCCATTTTCCTTCCACAACCCAAAGATCTATAGGTCAGGTGAATTGGCCATGCTAAGTTACCCATAGTGTTATGTGCATTTGTCAGGGGTAATATAGGTTAAGGGAATGGGACTGGGTGGGTTACTGTTTGGAGGGTCGGTGTGGTCTTGTTGTTACAGATGGCCTGTTTCCATACTGTAGGGAATCTTTCAAAAAAGCTATTTCTAAACAAACCTTATCTTTCCAAATGCATGCATATCTCATCCCTAAGACTCTTCTCAAACAACCTACGTACCATAGATGTGAGACTTCCTGGTCTATCGATCCCAGATTTTTATTTGCTTCCCTTTTTGAATAATGGCACAACATTTACTAATCTCCAATATTCTGGAACCTAACCTGTCGCTAACGATGATTCACAAATATCAACCAGGGTCCCCGTAGTTCCTTTTGTAACCTCTTGCAGTATTCTTGGATGCACCTGTTCAGGACCCGGAGATTTATCCACCTTCATACATTCTAATGCATCCAACACATGTTCTCCTGTGATGCTGACTCACCCCAAGATAACACTTCGACTTTTGTTAACCTAACAAGTTTCATGTAGTTCTCCACGGTAAAGACAGAGGAGAAATATTCATTGAGAATCTCGCAATCTCCTATGGTTCTAAACATGCATGTCTACTTTGGATCTTGAGTAGTCATATTCTCATTTAGTTATTCCTTATACTTTAATATACTAAATTAACCTCTTTGCATTCACCCTAATCTTCACAGCCAAAGCTATCTTGTGCCCCCTTTTCGCCCTCCTGATTTCCATCTTCAGTAAACTCCTGTATCCCCTGTACATGTCCAGGTTTTCCCTCGATCCCAGCTGCCTGGACCTGAGCCACGCCTCCTTTTTGCTGGTCAAAGTCTCATTATCTCCTGCCATCCGAGGTTCCCTCTTCCTACCAATGTTGCCTTTTACCCTCACAGTAACAGAAAGACCTTGAACTGTAGACATTTCACTTTTAAAGGCCTCCCACTTGCAGGAGGTCCCTTCGCCTGCAAACAAACTCCTCCAACCAACCCCTACAAGCTCCTGTCTCATTCCATCAAAATTCGCCTTGCCCCAAGTTTGAACTTGAACATGTGGGCCAGTTTTGTCCTTCTCCATTACTATTTAAAAATTAATAGAACTATGGTCATGGGTCCCAGAGGGCTCCCCCACTGTCACCTCAGTCACCTGCCCTGCCCTAGATCTTAGAGTAGGTCACGTTTTGTCCCTTCCCGATTTGCACCCTCTACATATTGCTTGAGGATACTATTCTGAACCCACTTAATAGATACACCCCATCTCAGTCCTTAATTCTCTGTCATTCCCAGACTATGTTCAGAAAATTAAAATCTCCTACTAATGCAATCCTATTGGCCCTGCAAGTCTCCCCAGTCTGTCTACATATTTTTGTTCCCCTAATTCCTCGTTTACTATTTGGGGGCCTATAGTATAATCCAAACCCTATCACTATTCCCTTCTTATTTATTAGCTCCCCAGACAAATCCTCACAGGATGATCCATCAGTTATTTTATCTCTGATTACTGCTGTGTTACTCGCCTTAATCAAAAATGAAACTCCCTGTCTCGTCTTTTCACCATCTCTGTCCCGTATAAAGCACCTGTAACCTGGTACTTCAAGCTGCCAGTGCTGTCCCTCCCTTATCCATGTTTCAGTAATGGCTATAATATCCCAGTCCCACGCACCGATCCATGCCCTGAGTTCATCAGCCTTACCTGTCAGCCATCTTGCATTGAAACAGTTGCAATTGAATCCAACAGACATTCCTTGCTCCCTGTCGTTGTCTAGCCTGACCTGTCTCTTCATTTTACTGTTTCTGATTACTGTATCTCCTTCCAGCCTCGCACTTGCCTCCCTGCTGTTGAGGATCCCACCACTCCCCAACCCCAGCCAATCTAGTTGAAACACTCCCTTGCAGCAGTTGCAAACCTGCCTGCCAGGATATTGGTCCCCTTCCAGCTCAGGTACAACCCGTCCTTCCTGAACACGTCACCTTTCCCCACAAAAGTTCACAGTAATCCAAAAATCTCTGCCCCCTGCACCAATTCTTTAGCCACCCCTTCATCTGCCATATCATCCTATTCTTACCCTCACTAGCACAGAGAACTGGAAGTAAACTAGATATTAGCCCTGCCTTTTATCCTTCTTCCCTAGCTCTCGACAATAACTCTGCAGGATGTCATCACTATTTCTACCTGTGTCATTCTGTCCTTTGTACCAAAGTGCCCAATGACTTCTGGATGCTTCCCCCACTGCCCCCCCCTCCCTCCCCATCCCCCAGTGAGAACGTTCTGCAGCCACTCTGAGACATCCTGGACCCTGGGCATGTGGGAGGCTACACACCATTCCGGATTCCCATTTGCAGCCACAGAATCTCCTGTCTGTTCCCCTCACTATCGAGTCGGATAATTACTTCTGTTGTTATTCTGCTTGCACAGCCTTCTGACAATGGGATTTCTTCTTGAAACTGTTGAATTTGGCTGAATTGCTTTGCTTCAGGTAATGGGGAGATTCAAATGAATCCTCATCAGGAATCCTCCATTAGTGGGAAAGACGACTCGGCTCTTTTTAACTCCCACACATTGCTGTGATTAGCGATTGGGAAACAGAAAGGGAGCAACAGAATGCTTCTCCAAAGATTGGCTACATTTTCCATCTGTAAGTTAAATCAGTAACGTTATCAGTCCCACACTGGACTCTGTGAGCTCTTCTTGAACATTGTCTGAACTATATGACTCCATCACATTCTCGACTCCAGGTCAGTGCATTATTGCAGTCTCAATTAATTAACAATAAATGGTTCTACTTGTTTTGAAGATCTGTTAATATGTGCTTGCATAGTGTAAAAATAAGTGTTTCATGTCTTCACAATATCTGTGTTAAAATGAATATTCTTAAACATATACAGTAATTGCTGAAAAAGCTCAGCTTGACTATCAGCATGTAGGAAGAGAATTAACAGTTCAATTTTACTGTCAAATGACCTTTCCTTTGAAACTGACTTATTCTTAAATTATTTCCCCAGTTTTATTCTCCCACACAATGAGAAATATCCATCTGGTATTCACCAACTACATTCTTCTCAAGATCTCATATGGCCAATAAAACATTTATCATTCTCAGGCCGAACTGTTCATTCTTCACAACGTAATGCCTTCATTCCAAGAATGCGTAAAGAGAAACATCTTTGAGACGTTTCGAAAGCAATTTTGTTTTTTTTTTCAGTTTAGGCTGTTATAACTACACATAATGCAACAGATGTAATCTCATCAATGCCCTGTACTGATGCAGAAAACATCGCTACGATCATACCCAACACCCCTTGCACGAAACAGGATCACGACATTTACCTTCCAAATCACTTGCTACTTCTTCAGGTTAATTTGATGTGATTCATGTACTAAGACACACAAATCCCTCTGTAACACTGAGTTCTGCATTCTCCTTGCATTTAAATAGATTTCTGCTGTTTCGTCTTTTCCACAAAACAGAAAATTTCCATCACATATATATTGTACTGTTTTTTTTTCTGTTGAAGCTTTGCTCACGGCCATCCTCTGTCTGTATGCCATTGCTTGTTGCTATTCCCTCCCCCAGTGTGTGTCTCATTGCAGATGTTCTGCACTCCCCCTGTCTGTATCCCATTGCAGAAGCACTGCCCTCCTCCGTCTGTATCCCATTGCTGACGCTCTGCCTCCCCATCTGGATCCAATAGCAGACCCTCTGCCCTCACCCATCAGTATACCATTGCAGACGCTCTGCCCTCCTCTGTCTGTATCCCATTGCAGATGCCCTGCCCTCCTCTGTCTGTATCCCATTGCAGAGGCTCTTTCTCCATCTGACATCTTTTAACTAAGCCTGAAGAGTGAGAGAGATGTGATTGGAACTGCCCGTGAGTTTAAATAGATAATTGCTCTTTACTGAACATTGCAGCTTACTTGGCTGGTGGGATGTCTATGTTTCAGAATCTCCACACAAGGTGTCCTGGTCCTCTCTGGCTCTTTCCAGGATCCGCCCCACATGTCGAGGTAGAGGGTGAGGGAACGGATATCGGGCCCTCTAACACCCTGCGTGGCCCTTTATGTCCTATTCCAGGATGTTTCTCCTGGAATGAGAGAAGAGGAGGGAAGGTGTGAGGGTGTGAGTGTGTGTCCCTGCTGTTAATGCTGGTATAGGGGAAGGGGGAAGGGTGAGATGTCCGGAGGGAGTCTGACCACAGTGTTGTATCCATGCAGTGGTATTAGTGTGAGGGGCTATTGTGTCAGTGACGGAAAAACCGAGGGAAGGTAGGTGCTGAATTCAACAGTGAGTGTGGTCGTGCTTGAGCCTTATTTGGAGATAGAGTGTGAGCCTTGTTCGGGGGTAGGTGTTATAACAAGATATACAGTGAGTGTGATGGAGCAGAAGAATATGGTGACACTTATCCTGGCAAAGTGAGGGGAAAGAATATTGATGCCTGTCCTGTATTGCTGACCAATTCTTCAGATCATCTCAGTGTTGAGTTGAGTCTCCCTGAACGTCTTGTCCAAGTCTATCAGGAATAACGCCTCAGACCCTTTCCCTCGCTTCCCACAGAATCAGTTTGGGTGGATCTTACAAATAGCAAGGGGAAGCAAACATTAGTGTAAAATATATCAAAACCAAATCTGTCACATAAATACTTTACAACATATGCTCTGGAAATTATGTATGCAAATATATTCAAGGGGGAGCAATGACACAGTGATATTATCACTGGGCTCTTAACCCAGAGACCCAGGTAATATTCTGGGGACATGAATTCAAATCCTGACAAGGCAGATGGTGGAATTTGAATTCAATTTGTGGGCGGCACGGTGGCACAGTGGCACAGTGGTTAGCACTGCTGCCTCACAGCGCCAGAGACCCGGGTTCAATTCCCGCCTCAGGGGACTGACTGTGTGGAGTTTGCACGTTCTCCCCGTGTCTGCGTGGGTTTCCTCCGGGTGCTCCGGTTTCCTCCCACAGTCCCAAGATGTGCAGGTCAGGTGAATTGGCCATGCTAAATTGCCCGTAGTGTTAGGTAAGGGGTAGATATAGATGTAGGGGTAGGGGTATGGGTGGGTTACGCTTCGGCGGGGCGGTGTGGACTTGTTGGGCCGAAGGGCCTGTTTCCACACTGGAAGTAATCTAATCTAATCAATATGTATCTGGAATCAAGGGTTTATGATGACCAGGAATCCATTGTCGATTGTTGGAAAAACTCATCTGGTTCACTGATGTCCTTGAGGGAAGGATACTGCTGTCCTTACCTGGTGTGGCCTGCAAGTGACTCCAGACTCAAGGCAACACTGCTGACTCTTATCTGCCCTCTTGCATGGGCAATAAATGCTGGTGATCCAGCGACACCCTCATCCTGTGAATGAGTAACAAATAATCGTGTGTGCTGCAGTAATAATGGATGGTCTCAAGTTGTACCGAAACTGCAGTGACTACTAATACTGTGAAGATAAACTTCCGTAAGTTTGTATTAGGTAGGTTGAACAGTATGTTGTGAACCAAACTAGACAGGAGGTTATTTCAGATTTGGTGTTGTGTTGTCAGGAGGACAAATTAATAACCTTGCTCTGAAGCAGCTTTGTAGGAATAGTGACATCAATATGTTGCATTTTTACACGGCGTCTGAATACAATATCGAATGTTTGATCATTCTGGTCAAACATCATGGAAGCCTGGAGGCTAGAGGGTTAATTACACTCCAGTGAATTGGGGAAGTATGATATAACATTCAATGGGAGAAGCAATGATTGTGAGAGTCATAGAGTCCGACAGCACGGAGAAAGGCCCTTCAGCCCAAACTGGTCCATTCCGAACAAAATGTCCATTCACATTAACCCCATTTCCCTGCACTTGCCCCATATCCTTCTTCTTCTTTCCTATCCGTGTATTTGTCCAAATGCATTTTAAATCTTGTGAATGTACCGCCCTCAACCACTTCTGCTGGCAGCTCATTCCATGTGCAGACTACCCTGTGTGTCAAAGAAATTGCCCCTCAGGTTCCCTTTTACTCTTTCCCCTCGAATCTTAAATTGATGCCCTCTAGTTCGTGGGTTGTTCAATCATGTGGAAAAAAAGACTGAGTGCATTCACTCTATCCATGCTTCCCATGATCTTATACACTTCTATCAGATCCCTCTCAGTCTCATACACTCTAAAGTAAAAACTCCTAGCTTGCCCAACCTCTCACTATATCTCAGACCATAGAGTCCGGGCAACATCCTTGTAATTTTCTTCTGCACTATTTCCAGTTTAATAACATCCTTCCTATAGCAAAGTGAATTACACTGACCATAACACTACCAGTATTGCCTCACCACCATCCTGTATAACTGCAACATAACTCCCTAATTTCGATACTCATTACTCTGACTTATGAAGGTCACTTTGCCAAATGCCTTTTTTCACTGCCCTATCTACCTGCGACTCCACTTTCAGAGAACCGTGAACCTGAATTCCAAGGTCCCTTTGTCTCAATACACTCCTTAAGACCCTGTCATTCACCATGAAACTCCTACCTTGATTTGACTTTCTAAAATGCAAGAACTGACACTTATCCGTATTAATCTCCATTTGCCATTTCTCGGCCCACTTCCTCACTTGATTAAGGCACTGCTGTAATTTCTGAAATTCCTGATAATCTTCCGCACTGTCCACGATACCACCTATTTTTGTGTCACCTTGAAACTTATAATTCATGCCTGTACATTCTGATCTAAATCATAGATGTGTGTAATATGAAAAAATATATATGTACATACAATATACATGGATAAAACTAACAGTAATTGCCCCAGAACCGACCCCTGAGGCATTCCACTCATCACAGGCATTCAGTCCGACAAGCATCCTTCCACTTTAACTGTATGTTTCCTACCATCAAGCAAATTGTGGATCTGATTTGCCAGCTCCCCCTCAATTCCATATGATCTAAACTTCCAGAGCAGCCTATCATGTGGAACCTTACTGAAGGCATTACTGAAATCCATATACACTACATATACCACCAGGCCCTTGTCAAAGTTACTGGTCATTTCACCAAAGCACTCTCACAAATGTTTGAGCCATGATCCCCCACGCACAAAGACGTGCTGACTGCTCATAATCACACCCTGCCTTGCCAAATGCACGTATATCGTCTATCTCAGAGTCTTCTCAAGAAACGTACCTAGTAGAGATGTTAGGTTTACTGGTCTCTCATTCCCAGGTTTTTCTTTGTAGCTCTTCTTGAATAAGGGCACAGCATTCGCTACCCTCCAATCCTCCGGGACCTCACCGGTTGGCTACTGATGATACAAAAGTACCGACCAGGGCCACCACTATTACTTCTCTGTCCTCCTGCAGTGTTCCTGAATATATCTGGTCAGGACCAGGAGATTTATAGAAATACTGCACAGTCTGAAAGATATGTCGACTTATTTCAGGTGAAAATACCAAAGAGTGAGTAAGTGACTCGATGATTAACATAACAAGTTAAAGAATATATTAATCACAGGAAGCGACTTCAGAAGAATTCCAGACATTGTGGAATCCAAAGAATTCTCAGAAAATTGCAATCCAGAAAAGGAGGGCAATTAAACTGATCAGGAAATCAAAAAGCGAACATGCATGCAAACAAACAGGAACACAAGGACTGCAAACATCGATGATCTATAATTCAAAAGAAAAAAAACATAGTCAAATGTGGAAATTTGCAATCGGGGGAGACATGTTTGTGGTGAATAACAGGGAAATGGCAAAGCAAATGCCCAGTTACTTTCCATCTGTCTTAATGGAGTAAGATCCAGAAAATCACCCAGAAATACGAAGTGATCATACAGGACTTGTGGAAGTAAAGGCATAAAGTCAATTCATATCAGTAACAAGGCAATATTGAACATGCAGCCGGATTGAGCATTGCTAACCTTGACAACCAGATGTACTTCATACCAAAATCTTCAGACATTAATCACAAATAGAAGTATTGATTGCATTGTCGATGACTGCGTTCTATTTTCCTGTACATTCTGCAGAGACCATAAGCTGATGTAGATAAATGTACATTCGTAAACGTGATCCAAGCACTATAGATGAATGATCGAAGAATCTACAAAGAGAAGAAGAGATAGTGTGGAGAACTGCAGACCAATTAACTTGACATTTGTTGGGAAACTGTTGGAATATATTATATAGGATGTGATATTGGATATTTAGACATTAACAGCAAACTTTGAGAGACTCAGTATGCATTTCTGAAAAGGAAATCATACTTGACAAACTTTGGAATTGTTTGAAGTTGATTCTTACAGCATAGATAATGAGGATCCAGTAGAATTGGCATATTTTAGGTTATCAGAAGGCTTTCTATAAGAACTCACACAGTGAGTTCGAAACTACAATGATGTGAAGGGTATTTGGAGGAATATATGTAAGTGGAGACTTAAAGTTTGGTTTGCCTTCCTTTAAGGGAGTCAGAATATAGATGTAAAGACACTTTGAAGCAGTTTCACAGAGTGTTGGTGAGATTGTACCTAGAGTATTGAGAACAGTTTTGGTGACTAAATCAAAGAAAGAATATACTGACCACAGAGGAAGTGTAATGGACATTATCCAAATAAATCCCTCAGATGGCGAGATTGCGTGATGAGGAAGCTCGGCCTATGTTCTCTAGAGTTTCAATGAATCAGCGGTGGGTCACTGTGAACTTAGAAAACTCACAAAACATACGGCAAGTTGGAAATTAACAGAAAATTTATCAGGCTGTCTAATCCACATTCAAGGCAAATAATGACAGGATAAGGGACAAACCATTGAAGACTGCAATAAGGAGGAAAGTCTGCGTGTGGAGAGGACTGACTAACACAGGGGCAAGGCAGGACAAAAGAAATAAAGAAAAAAGAATACAAGCATGGACTACTTTCTAAACGGTGAGAAAATTCATAAAGCCAAAGTACAAAGGGATCTGGGAGTGCTAGTTGCGGATTCTCCAAAGGTAAACATGAAGTTTGAGTCCGTGATTAAGAAAGCGAATGCAATGTTTTCAATTATCTCAAGAGGGTTGGAATATAAAAGCACCGTTGTACTACTGAGACTTTATAAAGCTCTGGTTAGGCCTCATTTGGAGTAATGTGTCCAGTTTTGGGCCCCACACCTCAGGAAGGACATACTGGCACTGGAGCGTGTCCAGCGGAGATTCACACGGATGATCCCAGGAATGGTAGGTCTAACATATGAGGAATGACTGAGGATCCTGGGATTGTATTCATTGGAGTCTAGAAGATTAATGGGAGATCTAATAGAAAGTTACTAGATAATACATGGATTGGAAAGGGTGGACGCTATGAAATTGTTTCTGTTAGACGAGGAGACGAGGACCCGTGGACACAGCCTTAGAATTAGAGGGGGTAAATTCAGAACAGAAATGCGGAGACATTTCTTCAGCCAGAGAGTGGTGGGCCTGTGGAATTCATTGCCACAGAGTGCAGTGGAGGCCGGGACGCTAAATGTCTTCAAGGCAGAGATTGATAAATTCTTGATGTCACAAGGAATTAAGGGCTACGGGGAGAATGCGGGTAAGTGGAGTTGAAATGCCCATCAGCCATGATTGAATGGCGGAGTGGACTCGATGGGCCGAATGGCCTTACTTCTGCTCCTATGTCTTATGGCCTTATGGACAAGATTACATTGAATCCCCAGATAATCTACAAGTGTGTCAAGTGGAACAGAAAACCAGTGAACACGTGGGACTCATTAGTAACTTGCCAAGTTGCATCTAAATCAACTTTAGTAGTAGGAGAATGAGGGGAGTGGTAGAAGGCTGTTTGTGTGACTGGAGGCTAGTGTCCAATGCTGTACCAATGGGCATCAGTGCTGCGTCCCTTATTATTTGTGATTCGGAGGTGCTACTGTTGGGCTGCGTTGGACAAATGTAAAAATAGCATAACACCTGGCCATAGTCTAACAGGTTTATTCGGCAGCACGAGCTCTCGATACGCTGCTTCTTCATCAAGTGCACAACCACGTGATGTAACTGATGTTGAGAGATTTTTAACCTTATTATTTGTGGTATTCATAAATGATGCAGCTGTGAATATGGACGAGGGGTGGGGTGTGTAACAAATAAGTTTGGATTTGATACAAAGATTGGCCGGGTGGTTGGCAGTGAGAAGGAAGGCCTTATGTTACAGGTAGATACTGATGGAATGGTCAGATGGGTTAATCAATGGCAGATGGAATGTAACCCTGATAACTATGAGGAGATGCACTTTGGAAGAAAGACCCAGACAGGGGAGTACTCAATGAATGGCAGCACACTAGAAAGCTCAGGGGTGCTTCTCCAGACATCGCTGAATGTGCCTGCACAGGTTAATACACAATCTGGAAAAGGCTGGGGGAATGTAAACATAGCCTTTATTCATCGAGGCCTAGATTATAAGAACTATGTGGAACTTTGGTGAGGTAAAGATGGAATACTGTGTGTAGGTCTGGGAACAACATTACAGGAAGGATGTGATTGTCATGGAGGGGGTGCAGAGATGTTCCCTTGGATGGAGCATATCAGCTATGGAGAGAGGCTGGATAACCTCAGGTTGTTTAGTTTGGAGGAGAGAAGGCTGCGAGGTCTGTGATTCAGAAGGATAGGATTACGAGGTACATGGACAGGGTGGATAGACAGTTGCCGTTGCTGTTACTCAAAGTGACACACTTTAAATGTGAAGGATTTACGGTTTAGTGAAGATTTGAGAATTGTTTTTCAACCAGAGCGTGTTGGGGTCTGGAATGCACTTCTTGAGCAGTTGTCATGCTAACCTCAAGCCATTAGAAACGACACTGTTGTGCACTTCAAATGCTTTAAGATTGACGGCTAAGGTCTTGTGTCGGAAAGTGGGCCGAATGTAGACTGTGCTGTATTTCTGGTAGTACAGAGTCTGTGCTTAGGTTATTGTATGGCTGTGGAAGGTCAATCATTGAGTAGCTTAAGGTAGGAATTGATGGGTTTCTGAAGATTATCTTCACAAAGTTGATAAGAGAGAACTTGTAATATTTTCTGGAAATATGTCAATGGTAAAATTAAGAGAAAAAAGTTGCAGATTTCTGACAGTCTGATACCAGATAATTGAGAACCGGGAAATAGCAGAACTATGGAGCAAATACTTTAATTATGCCTTCACAGAAGAAAACAAAACCAAAAAGAAAACTTCTGAGCAATACTAGGGAATTTCAGTCTTATGAGAAAAGGGGAATAGAATGTAAATAGCAACTAAACAGTTTAGAGAAAGTATTGGACTGAAATTAATGGGCATTGACAATGTCATCAGAGATTTATGAAACGGGAATCATATTTGAGAAAGTGGCTTTTTGGAAATTTATGTAGGAGGTATCAATGCAATACGAGTGGATTAACAGAAAGATTTTTGATAAAGCCACAAGCCTATTGCACAAATTCGAATCCTCTGGGACTCGGGCTAATATATGGTCATAGATTCACAATGGGAGAGCTGGCAGGAAAGAGTGAGTAGGAATAAAACCATATTTTAATTTTAAAAGGAAGGCTTAGCGGATATTGTACGGATCGTGTCTTGGGCTCCAGCTATTCCCAATACACATCATATCTTTGGATGATGGGCGCAAATGCAAAATTCCCAAGTCTGCTGACAGCACTAAACAATGTCAGCCGGTGAGTGGATGAGGAGGATATAAAAAAGCTCCAAGGTGACTGAGACAAGTGGAGTGACTGGGCAAATACGTGGCAGATGGAGAGCAATGGGAGAGATGAGACGTTGTGTACATTGATGGGAACAATGGACTGGCAGCCTCTCATTTGAAAAAGGAGTGGTTGAAAAATGTTGCACTATAAATGAACTTAAGCTGCATTTTTGTTTATTTCTGCGTAGCCCTCCGAGTCCATGTGTGACAGTGAGTTCTGAAGCCAGAAGTCAATACTGGGAATGGCATTGGCACGCTGACCATTGTATGTAGGCCCAGCACGTGGGGAACTGTAACTTTGAAATGAATCTGGATCTCTCTGTACACCAATCCCTTAAAGCAATATTGCAGGAGCAGAAAGCAGGAAGGAAGATAAATGCTGTATTCACCTTCATTTCAGGGGCATATGAGTACAGGAGTAAATGTATCTTACTGCAGCTGTTCAGGGCCTTGGTGAGACCGCATCTCGAACATTGTGCAGCATTGTGTGCAGTTTTGGTCTCTTTTCCTAACAGACGACAAACCTGACATTGAGTGAGAGTAGCAAAGGATGACCAGACTGATCTCTGGGATGACAGACTTGTTGTGGGAGCAGAGTTTGGGGTAACTGGACCTGTATTCAATGGGGTTTAGGAAAATGAATGGAAATCTCAGTGAAATATATAACATTCTGACAGGGCGAGACAGATTAGAAACAGGGATGGTAATTCCCGCGGCTGGGACGTCTAAACCAAGGGGCGACAATATTAGCTACAGACAGGCCACTTTGCATTGAGATGAGAATAAATGTCTGCACTCGGAGACTGGCGAACCAGGGGTACTCTCTCCCAGATCAGGCTGTGGAAGTCAAGGGGCTGAATATAAATAAGGATTTGTGGAAACTAAAGGGATTGGGAGAGAGCAGGAGTATGGTGTGAAGATAGAAAATCAGCTCTCATTCCAGGTTGTTCTCAAATAACGCAATAACTGTTCCTGTGCAACACTGTGGTGTACAACATCGTGCAATATTAATAATGGCGTCTATGGAAAAAAGAGGGTAATTGGCGAACCCCCAAAAATATCAGTAAAAACCAAACATTAAATTTGATCTAACAAGCAATAGGACAGTCTAAATAAATCTTTAAATTACATGTTGTAATGGAACAGTGCTGTAAATGCAACGCTTTCACACGACAGTCACTCACTGGTGCACTGTACCTTTCACCACAATCTTCACCAGAAAGCGCGCGGGGGCTGACTGACCATGTGATGCCGACGGGGAATTCCAGTTCTCTCCAACATTCTCCCCACAGTTTGAAATAGATTTCTTTCGAAACATAGACTACAATTCCCAGTTTCGGGCTCAGTTTCAAGGCCTGAAGAGCCAATTGCACTCCTGTTTTAGCTGAACACATTGATTGTTCCTTTTGTAGATAGAGGGTTTCTGAGGCTGGGTTTGCTGTTCAGCTGGTGCCCGACAAGGAATCGCGTCACAGTGAACGCCAGTTCACTTTATAGAAAAAGGTTCATGAATTGCATTACAGCCGAAATGTATTTAATCAACACGTGTTATTGGTGAACTGCCTGTACATAGAATGGAGGCGCAAAACTGATGGGCTGAATGGATTACAGCAGTTCTCATTTTATGTTTCACAATGTTTAAACATATTAAGAGATATGTATATTGTATGGGGAAAACTGCGTTGAGGAGATGTTCGGCCATTAACTAGAATAGGGAAAGCTAAATGAGTTGTATGACGTATTCCTTTCCCGATGCTTCTGTGCAGTGTGTGGGAAAGCTATGTAAATGTTGTCACAAGCTCTCAGCTGTTAGGAAGGAGGTCTCTGCAGGGTCAACAGGATTGTGTTTCCCATTCCCTTTTCTGATAACGAGTCTGGTGCCGGCTGTTCTCTCCGGGTATATCCTTTCAGACCTCGGAGCAGTTTGATACAATTGAGTGCCTTGCTTGGCCGTTTCAGAGACCATTGACGAGTGTATCACATGTCTGTGTGTCTGGAGTCACTTTAGGGCCAGACAGGAAAGCACGGGGGATTCACTTCCTGAAAGTACACTGGGGAATGAGATCGACATCTATAATCGACATTGAACACAAGATCAATATGACTGACACCAGATAATAGATCACGATATTTTATTAATTGTTTTTAACTTGCACCAGTTTCCAGAGAATTATCCTGGTCTGGATTAGCAATCCAATGACAATTCCACAACAACACCATCTCCACATGGGGGTCTATCGGAAACCACACTGAACCGATTATTTCTGTACTGTTTGACAGCTCTTTCAAAAATAACTCCAACCAATTTGGCCATCGTGATGGGACTGAGGACGTGGTAATTGGTCTAATTGTAATTATTCCCTTCTTAGGGGATGGGACATAGTTGAGTATTTACCCACATTGCCAGGGAGTTGTCAGAGTTGGAGCTGGAATGAAACAGCTTCCTCAGGGACACGGTTGGTTGTGTAGCAAAAGCCCTCAGTCCTATTGCAGGAATGGTGTCAGGGCCAAATGCCTTTGTCATATCTACAGTGTCCAGTTGTTGCTTCATATCACGTGCAGTGAATTGAATTGGTTGAAGACGGGCATCTGTGATTCTGAGGATATCATATTGAGGGTGAGGTGGGTAATCGACACCACACTTCTGGCTGAGGATGGTGCAGATACTGCATCTTTTACATGGATGCACAGGGCTGTTCCATTATTTGGGATGGGGATATTTGTGGAGTCCTCTCCTCCAGTAAGTTGTTTAATGGTTCATCGACTTTTATCCATGGATTTGACAGGACGACAGAGCTTAGATCTGATTGTTAGGTCTTGGGATCATCTCTCTCTCTGTATCAGATGTTAGTCCTGATGTTTGTAGTGTAACCAGTCAAGTGCACTAGTTTTAATGGATTGTCATCAGGATTAGGTGCACGTGATTCCGACCCGACCATGTTCACCTACATTCGTCACTGACCCATGGATCGGCTTGATGGTAATGGTAGACGGATGGACTATGCTGGGGGAAAAGTTACAGATTGTCATTGAAATCTACAGCATCAGATGATAACCAAGTTTTAGCTGCAATATCTACAATTCAATGCTTCTGACTGCCCCCAGTTCACACCGAGACCGAGTCACCCATCAGCCCTGTATTCAGTGACCGACTCTGGTTTCTGATGCGGAAATACTTCCATTTTCATTTTCTCATTCTGCTGGAAGTCTTTCCTTGGTGTCACGCCTCCAATTTGTTACATAAACAATATCCATTTAAGGTACGAATCTGAATCTTTTCCTTTCAGTCATGCAATCTTCTGTATTTGAAGTGAATGTGTTTCCTTCTGTTTTTCTCCGTGACCATGATTCAGAGCTCTGCAGTGTCAGTGATGCCAGCCTTATGCAGTTTCAGAGTTAAGGAACTTGTCACCATGTGTTCCTGTTCAGTTCCCAGTGTACAACACTCCATGTTGGACAGGATGTTTGGGCATCTTTGACAATATGTCTTTGGAAATTGTTCATAAACAGAAATTGGAGAAGAAATTGCTACAGATGTTGCAGAATTTTCTGGAGTGAATGCAGAGTTAAACTTTCAGGTCCAGTGAACCTTCTATAAAGGTTTTTTATTTTTATTTCCAGTATTCCATATTTATTTATTTAATTGAAAAATTGTTCTGCGCCTATTCATTTCTGGAGAAACTCTGCAGGTCTGTCACTATCTGTAGAGAAAGAGAAACAGTGTTAGCGTTTCCAGTCCAGTGTGACAATTCTTCAAATTGCAAAATGGTCTTTTAATCCCTTGCCGGAAGTGGAGGATGGGTGGCAGGGAAAAGAGTGTGTGGCAAAAGAAAAACGGGCTTTTAGCAGTGGTGAAAGGAAAGATTCTGTATAACGGGTCGAATTTAAGGTGTTAATGGAGGAAAGGGGTTCTCTCTATTGAATGCCAGATAAAGAAGACACAACAACACAAAGTCATACGGAGGCCAGGAGGGAGAATGTTGACCATGTGGTATTATATAAATCTGGCGAAAGAACCGTTTTCACTGTCGTGATCACCACCCCCTTTAGACAAAGGAATTCAGATGCTTGCCTTCTTATTGGCACTAGTAAGCGTTTCATGCTGCCTTACTATTGTAACATGGAGAAAAACAAATCACAGCATGACATTTGGGCTGAGTGTTGGTTACCTGTCGTTTTTAATATTGTTTCAATTTTGCAGTGCTTATCTTTAAACGCTTGTTCTTGAAGTTAGCATCAGATGGAGTGTAGGATGTTGAGGAGTGACATTATAGAAACATATAAAATCATGAGAGGTATGGATAGGGTGAATAGCCAAAGTCTTTTCCAAAGGGTAGGGGAATCCAAACATAGAGGGAATAGGTTTAAGGTGAAAGAGGGTAGATTTAAAAGGGACTAAGGGGCAGCTTTTATACACAGAGGGCGGTGTGGGTATGGAATGAGCTTCCAGAGGAAGAGTGGGAAATGCAAGGACATCGACAACATTTAAAACTCATTTGGACAAACATATGAGTGGGAAACATTTAGAGGCACATGGACCTAATGAAAACAGATGGGACTAGTATAGTTTGGAACACCTGGCAAGCATGGACATTTAGAAAAGCTTCACGCAGAGTCAGGGTGGTTTTATGAAAGGGAAATGATACTTTGCCCTGTAAAATCATGCAAAGTATTTCTGGAGATGCCTGTAAATGTAACAAGCGGACTTGATAAAGGCGATCTGGTGGACACCAGGCTTTCCAGAGATTTTCCACAAGGTATTACAAAACAAAAGTTCATACACAAAACAGGAGCTCCAGGACGTCGGATACTGTATTAACGTGGGATGGTGATTGTTTAACACAGAAATCGGAGAGTCAGGATTAATGGATCTTCATGGTTAAGGTTTATCTGCTGGAGTACCACAAATATCAGTCTGATGGCATCAGTTATTTACAATCTATGCTGACAGCCTGAAGGAGGGAGCTGAGTGCAATACACATCCGAGTTTGAGAATAACAATGAGAATCAAAAGGCAGGCTGTTACTTAATGGAGAGGACTTCCAGAAAAGGAACAGGAAAGGCATTGGAGTCTTCCTGGGTATGAAACATAAAGTCAGCATGATGATGCAGCAAGTAACTCGGTTGGTACATTAGGCGGTATCCTGGGAAGAAAGGGTTGTGTTATTGAGAATCTCTAGGATGGTGAGGCGTTAATTCATTGGGTTTTAAATGAATGAGGAGTGATCCTGCTGAAAACTACAAGACACTGAAGGGGTTGGAGAAGGTAGAGGTTGAGAAGTTTTTTCCATTCTTGAGCAAAGTGTCGAACTCGATGATATAGATACTGAATAAGGAACATCAATTTCAATCTGAGATTCAGAGTAATGTCTTCTCTCCGAAGGTAGTGAATGTCTGGAATTCCCTTTCTCAGAGAGGTGTGGAGGGATACAAGGAGTCGGCAAGAGAGTGGAGTTGAGCCCTGGAGTAGATTAGCCATGTTCTTATTAAATGACAGGGTTAGCTTGAGGGACTGATTGACCTACTCTTGTTCCTATTTATTAATTTCACATGTTATGCTTTTGGAAAGTAACGGATTATTTTGATGGAAATCGTGTTGTACAATGTTGCATTCAGGGAGAGCAGAGGATTTGTTGTTTTAACCCTGGGTGGGATATGTGGCTGTATTCCCAGCGTATCTGGGTCTGCAACATGACCCACATCTGGAGCAGAAGTTACAGAGAGGGGAAGCCTGTAAACAGGGACTGGGGGGTGGGGTGGTGGTCACTTCCTGATCCAGCCTGGATTTTCCAAGTACATGTCCAAAACTACACCTAACCATCGGATTGGCCTCGATCTCTCCCTTTTTAGCATGTTCAAGGGCTGAATGGAACATCAGAACATAGGGCTGAGGGACACAAGTGGGCCATTCGGCCCTTTCACACTACTCCATCAGTAAATAAGGTCATGGCTCATCACATTGTGATCCCAGCTGCACGTTTCTTTCCATGCACCATTATCCCTGATTCACCTGTCCATGGAAAATCAGACAAAGCCAGCTTCGATGTAATATAAAGGTCCAGCCACGCCAAACTTCTGGGAAAGAGAATTCCCACTTGACTAAAATCCCACTTTGTGGATTTA